>NW_028227318.1:0-145850 GCF_978045245.1 Mus caroli | reverse complement strand
CAGGGTCTCTCACCATATTGCAAGTCCTACAAGTGTGTATTTCTTTTTTTTTTTTTTGACTTTTTCATGACTTCTCACCATATTCCAGCTCCTACAGTGTCATTTTCTCATTTTTCGACATTTTCAGGGTTTCTTACCATATTCCAGGTCCTACAGTGTGATTTTCTCATTTTAAGACTTTTTCTGTGTTTCTCATCATATTCAAGCTCCTACAGTGTGTTTTTGTCATTTTTTTTGTCTTTTTCACAGATTCTCATCTTATTCCAAGTCCTATATTGTGATTTTCTCATTTTTTGACTTTTTCAGGGTTTCTCACCATATTACAGGTACTACAAGTTTGATTTTCTTATTTTTCGATATTTCAGGGTTTCTCACCATATTCCAGGTCCTACAGTGCGATTTTCTCATTTTAAGACTTTTTCAGGGTTTCTCAACATATTCCAACTCCTTCAGTGTATTTTTCTCATTTTTCGACTTTTTTAGGGTTTCTCATCTTATTCCAAGTCCTACAGTGTGATTTTCTCATTTTAAGACTTTTTCAGGGTTTCTCAACATATTGGAGGTTCTACAAGTGTGATTTTCTTATTTTTCGACTTTTTCAGGGTTTACTCACCATATTCCAGCTTCTACAGTGTATTTTTCTCATTTTTTGACTTTTTCAGTGTTTCTCATCATATTCTAAATCTTACAGTGTGATTTTCTCATTTTTGGAATTTTTCAGGGTTTCTCACCATATTGCAGGGACTACAAGTTTGATTTTCTTATTTTTCGACTGTTTCAGTTTTTCTCACCATATTGCAGGTCCAACTGTGTGATTTTCTCATTTTGAGACTTTTTCAATGTTTCTCACCATATTCCAGCTACTACAGTCTGATTTTCTCATTTTTGACTTTTTCAGGGTTTCTCATCATATTCCAAGTCCTAGAGTGTGATTTTTCCAATTTTTCGCCTTTTTCAGAGTTTCTCACCATATTCCAGGTTCCACAGTGTGATTTTCTCATTTTTTGACTTTTTCAGGATTGCTCACCATATTCCATCTTCTACATTGTGATTTTCTCATTTTTCAACTTTTTCAGGGTTTCTCATCTTATTCCAAGTCCTACAGTGAAATTTTCTCATCTTTTGAATTTTTCAGGGTGTCTCATCTTATTCCAAGTCCTACAGTGTGATTTTCTCATTTTTCAACTTTTTCAGGGTTTCTCACCATATTGCAGGTCCTACACGTGTGAATTTCTTATTTTTGGACTTTTTCAGGGTTTCTCACCATATTCCAGGTACTACAGTGTGATTTTCTCATTTAAGACTTTTTCAGGGTCTCTCACCATATTGCATGTCCTACAAGTGTGTATATCTTATTTTTCTACTTTTTAACGGTTTCTCTCCATATTCCATCTCCTACCGTATACTTTTGTCATTTTTTGTCTTTTTCACGGTTTCTCATTTTATTCCAAGTCCTACAGTGTGATTTTCTCATTTTTTGACTTTTTCAGGGTTTCTCACCATATTGCAGGTCCTACAAGTGTGAATTTCTTATTTTTCGACATTTTCAGAGTTTCTCACCATATTCCAGGTCCTACAGTGTGATTTTCTCATTTTAAGACTTTTTCAGTGTTTCTCACCATATTCCAGGTACTACTGCGTGATTTTCTCATTTTTCGACTTTTTCAGGGTTTCTCACCATATTCCAGGCTACTGCGTGATTTTCTCATGTTTTCGACTTATTCAGAGTTTCTCACCATATTCCAGGTCCTACTGTGTGATTTTCTCATTTTAATACTTTTTTACCATATTCCAGGTACTACAGTGTGATTTTCTCATTTTTTTACTTTTTCAGGATTTCTCATCACATTCCAAGTCCTAGAGTGTGATTTTTGCTTTTTTCGAATTTTTCAGGGTTTCTCCACTTATTCCAGGTCCTACAGTTTGTTATTCTCACTTTTCGTCTTTTTCAGGGTTTCTCATTAGCTTCCAAGTCCTACTGCCTGATTTTCTCATTTTCCGACTTCTTTCAGGGTTTCTCACCATATTCTGGGTCCTACTGCATGAATTTCTCATGTTTTGACTTTTTCAGGGTTTCTCACCATATTCCAAGTCCTAGAGTGTGATATTCTCATTTTTTGACTTTTTCACTGTTTCTCACCATATTCCAGGTCCTACAGTGCGATTTTCTCTTTTTTTAAAATTTTCGGGGTTTCTTACTTATTCCAGGTTCTACATTGTCATTTTCTCATTTTTTGAATATTTCAGGTTTTCTCAACATATTCCAGGTCCTACACTGTCATTTTCTAATTTGCGACTTTTTCAGAGTTTCTCACCATATTCCATGTATTACAGTGTGATTTTTCTCATTTTTTGACTTTTTCAGGGTTTCTCACCATATTCCAAGTCCTACAGGGTGATTTTCTCATTTTTTGACTTTTTCAGAGTTTCTCACCATATTCGATGTCCTACAGTGTGATTTTCTCATTTTTGGACTTTTTCAGGTTTTCTCATCATATTCCAAGTCCTAGAGTGTGATTTTCTCCTTTTTGAATTTTTCATGTTTTCTCACCATATTCCAGGTCCTACAGTGTGATTTTTCTCTTTTTTTGACTTTTCAGGGTTTCTCACCATATTCCAGCTCCTACAGTGTGATTTTCTCATTTTTAGATTTTTTCAGGTTTTCTCATCATATTCCAAGTCCTACAGTGTGATTTTCTCATTTTTTGACTTTTTCAGAATTTCTCACCCTATTGCAGGTCCTACAGTATGATTTTCTCATTTGTCGACTTTTTCAGGTTTTCTCACCATATTGCAGGTACTACAAGTTTGATTTTCTTATTTTTCGACTGTTTCAGGGTTTCTCACCATATTCCAAGTCCTACTGTGTGATTTTCTCATTTTTAGACTTTTTCAGTGTTTTCTCACAATATTCCAGGTACTACAGTGTGATTTTCTCATTTTTTGACTTTTTCAGGTTTTCTCATCATATTCCAAATCCTACAGTGTGATTTTCTCTTTTTCCGACTTTTAAAGGGTTTCTTACCATATTCCATGTCCTACTCTGTAATTTTCTCATTTTTCGACTTTTTCAGGGTTTCTCACCATATTGGAGGTCCTACTTGTGTGATTTTCTTATTCTTCGACTTTTTCAGTTTTTCTCACCACATTCCAACTCCTACAGTATATTTTTCTCATTTTTGACTTTTTCATGGTTTCTCATCATATTCCAAATCCTACAGTGTGATTTTTTCATTTTTCGACTTTTTCAGGGTTTCTCACCATATTGCAGGTACTTCAAGTTTGATTTTCTTATATTTCGACTGTTTCACGGTTTCTCACCATATTTAGGTCCTACTGTGTGATTTTCTCAATTTTTGAATTTTTCAGTGTTTCTAACCATATTCCAGGTCCTAAAGTGTGGTTTTCTCATTTTTCAACTTTTTCAGGGTTTCTCACCATATTGGAGGTCCTACAATTGTGATATTCTAATTTTTTAACCTTTTCAGGGTTTCTCTCCATATTCCAGCTCCTACAGTGTATTTTTCTCATTTTTTTACTTTTTCACGGTTTCTCATCATATTCGAAGTCCTACAGTGTGATTTTCTCATTTTTCGACTTTTTTAGGGTTCCTCACCATATTTCAGGTACTACAAGTTTTATCTTATTTTTAGACTTTTTCAGTGTTTCTCACCATATTCCAGGTACTACAGTGTGATTTTCTCATTTTTTGACTTTTTCAGGGTTTCTCATCGTATTCCAAGCCCTAGAGTGTGATTTTCGCATTTTTCGAATTTTTCAGGGATTCTCAGCATATTCCAGTTCCTACAATTTGATTTTCTAATTTTTTGACTTTTTCAGGGTTTCTCATCATATTTCAGGTACTACAAGTTTTATCTTATTTTTAGACTTTTTCAGTGTTTCTCACCATATTCTAGGTACTACAGTGTGATTTTCTCATTTTTCGACTTTTTCAGGGTTTCTCACCATATTCCAAGTCCTACAGTGTGATTTTCTCATTTTTAGACTTTTTCTGGGTTTCTCATCATATTCCAAGTCCTAGAGTGTGATATTCTCATTTTTCGACTTTTTCAGTGTTTCTCACCATATTGCATGTACTACAAGTTTTATTTTCTTATTTTTGAACTGTTTCAGGGTTTCTCACCATATTCCAGGTCCTACTGTGTGATTTTCTCATTTTAATACTTTTTTAGTGTTTCTCACCATATACCAGGTACTACAGTTTGATTTTCTAATTTTTCGACCTTTTCAGTGTTTCTCACCAAGTCCTACAGTGTGATTTTCTCATTTTAAGACTTTTTCAGGGTCTCTCACCATATTGCAAGTCCTACAAGTGTGTATTTCTTTTTTTTTTTTTTTTTGACTTTTTCATGACTTCTCACCATATTCCAGCTCCTACAGTGTCATTTTCTCATTTTTCGACATTTTCAGGGTTTCTTACCATATTCCAGGTCCTACAGTGTGATTTTCTCATTTTAAGACTTTTTCTGTGTTTCTCATCATATTCAAGCTCCTACAGTGTGTTTTTGTCATTTTTTTGTCTTTTTCACAGATTCTCATCTTATTCCAAGTCCTATATTGTTATTTTCTCATTTTTTGACTTTTTCAGGGTTTCTCACCATATTACAGGTACTACAAGTTTGATTTTCTTATTTTTCGATATTTCAGGGTTTCTCACCATATTCCAGGTCCTACAGTGCGATTTTCTCATTTTAAGACTTTTTCAGGGTTTCTCAACATATTCCAACTCCTTCAGTGTATTTTTCTCATTTTTCGACTTTTTTAGGGTTTCTCATCTTATTCCAAGTCCTACAGTGTGATTTTCTCATTTTAAGACTTTTTCAGGGTTTCTCAACATATTGGAGGTTCTACAAGTGTGATTTTCTTATTTTTCGACTTTTTCAGGGTTTACTCACCATATTCCAGCTTCTACAGTGTATTTTTCTCATTTTTTGACTTTTTCAGTGTTTCTCATCATATTCTAAATCTTACAGTGTGATTTTCTCATTTTTGGAATTTTTCAGGGTTTCTCACCATATTGCAGGGACTACAAGTTTGATTTTCTTATTTTTCGACTGTTTCAGTTTTTCTCACCATATTGCAGGTCCAACTGTGTGATTTTCTCATTTTGAGACTTTTTCAATGTTTCTCACCATATTCCAGCTACTACAGTCTGATTTTCTCATTTTTGACTTTTTCAGGGTTTCTCATCATATTCCAAGTCCTAGAGTGTGATTTTTCCAATTTTTCGCCTTTTTCAGAGTTTCTCACCATATTCCAGGTTCCACAGTGTGATTTTCTCATTTTTTGACTTTTTCAGGATTGCTCACCATATTCCATCTTCTACATTGTGATTTTCTCATTTTTCAACTTTTTCAGGGTTTCTCATCTTATTCCAAGTCCTACAGTGAAATTTTCTCATTTTTTGACTTTTTCAGGGTGTCTCATCTTATTCCAAGTCCTACAGTGTGATTTTCTCATTTTTCAACTTTTTCAGGGTTTCTCACCATATTGCAGGTCCTACACGTGTGAATTTCTTATTTTTGGACTTTTTCAGGGTTTCTCACCATATTCCAGGTACTACAGTGTGATTTTCTCATTTAAGACTTTTTCTGGGTCTCTCACCATATTGCATGTCCTACAAGTGTGTATATCTTATTTTTCTACTTTTTAACGGTTTCTCTCCATATTCCATCTCCTACCGTGTACTTTTGTCATTTTTTGTCTTTTTCACGGTTTCTCATTTTATTCCAAGTCCTACAGTGTGATTTTCTCATTTTTTGACTTTTTCAGGGTTTCTCACCATATTGCAGGTCCTACAAGTGTGAATTTCTTATTTTTCGACATTTTCAGAGTTTCTCACCATATTCCAGGTCCTACAGTGTGATTTTCTCATTTTAAGACTTTTTCAGTGTTTCTCACCATATTCCAGGTACTACTGCGTGATTTTCTCATTTTTCGACTTTTTCAGGGTTTCTCACTATATTCCAGGTCCTACTGTGTGATTTTCTCATTTTAATACTTTTTTACCATATTCCAGGTACTACAGTGTAATTTTCTCATTTTTTTACTTTTTCAGGGTTTCTCATCACATTCCAAGTCCTAGAGTGTGATTTTTGCTTTTTTCGAATTTTTCAGGGTTTCTCAACATATTCCAGGTCCTACAGTTTGTTATTCTCACTTTTCGTCTTTTTCAGGGTTTCTCACTAGCTTCCAAGTCCTACTGCCTGATTTTCTCATTTTCCGACTTCTTTCAGGGTTTCTCACCATATTCTGGGTCCTACTGCATGAATTTCTCATGTTTTGACTTTTTCAGGGTTTCTCACCATATTCCAAGTCCTAGAGTGTGATATTCTCATTTTTTGAATTTTTCACTGTTTCTCACCATATTCCAGATCCTACAGTGCGATTTTCTCTTTTTTTAAAATTTTCGGGGTTTCTTACTTATTCCAGGTTCTACATTGTCATTTTCTCATTTTTTGAATATTTCAGGTTTTCTCAACATATTCCAGGTCCTACACTGTCATTTTCTAATTTGCGACTTTTTCAGAGTTTCTCACCATATTCCATGTATTACAGTGTGATTTTTCTCATTTTTTGACTTTTTCAGGGTTTCTCACCATATTCCAAGTCCTACAGGGTGATTTTCTCATTTTTTGACTTTTTCAGGATTGCTCACCATATTCCATCTTCTACATTGTGATTTTCTCATTTTTCAACTTTTTCAGGGTTTCTCATCTTATTCCAAGTCCTACAGTGAAATTTTCTCATTTTTTGACTTTTTCAGGGTGTCTCATCTTATTCCAAGTCCTACAGTGTGATTTTCTCATTTTTCAACTTTTTCAGGGTTTCTCACCATATTGCAGGTCCTACACGTGTGAATTTCTTATTTTTGGACTTTTTCAGGGTTTCTCACCATATTCCAGGTACTACAGTGTGATTTTCTCATTTAAGACTTTTTCAGGGTCTCTCACCATATTGCATGTCCTACAAGTGTGTATATCTTATTTTTCTACTTTTTAACGGTTTCTCTCCATATTCCATCTCCTACCGTATACTTTTGTCATTTTTTGTCTTTTTCACGGTTTCTCATTTTATTCCAAGTCCTACAGTGTGATTTTCTCATTTTTTGACTTTTTCAGGGTTTCTCACCATATTGCAGGTCCTACAAGTGTGAATTTCTTATTTTTCGACATTTTCAGAGTTTCTCACCATATTCCAGGTCCTACAGTGTGATTTTCTCATTTTAAGACTTTTTCAGTGTTTCTCACCATATTCCAGGTACTACTGCGTGATTTTCTCATTTTTCGACTTTTTCAGGGTTTCTCACCATATTCCAGGCTACTGCGTGATTTTCTCATGTTTTCGACTTATTCAGAGTTTCTCACCATATTCCAGGTCCTACTGTGTGATTTTCTCATTTTAATACTTTTTTACCATATTCCAGGTACTACAGTGTAATTTTCTCATTTTTTTACTTTTTCAGGATTTCTCATCACATTCCAAGTCCTAGAGTGTGATTTTTGCTTTTTTCGAATTTTTCAGGGTTTCTCAACATATTCCAGGTCCTACAGTTTGTTATTCTCACTTTTCGTCTTTTTCAGGGTTTCTCACTAGCTTCCAAGTCCTACTGCCTGATTTTCTCATTTTCCGACTTCTTTCAGGGTTTCTCACCATATTCTGGGTCCTACTGCATGAATTTCTCATGTTTTGACTTTTTCAGGGTTTCTCACCATATTCCAAGTCCTAGAGTGTGATATTCTCATTTTTTGACTTTTTCACTGTTTCTCACCATATTCCAGGTCCTACAGTGCGATTTTCTCTTTTTTTAAAATTCTTTCGGGGTTTCTTACTTATTCCAGGTTCTACATTGTCATTTTCTCATTTTTTGAATATTTCAGGTTTTCTCAACATATTCCAGGTCCTACACTGTCATTTTCTAATTTGCGACTTTTTCAGAGTTTCTCACCATATTCCATGTATTACAGTGTGATTTTTCTCATTTTTTGACTTTTTCAGGGTTTCTCACCATATTCCAAGTCCTACAGGGTGATTTTCTCATTTTTTGACTTTTTCAGAGTTTCTCACCATATTCGAAGTCCTACAGTGTGATTTTCTCATTTTTGGACTTTTTCAGGTTTTCTCATCATATTCCAAGTCCTAGAGTGTGATTTTTTCCTTTTTGAAATTTTCATGTTTTCTCACCATATTCCAGGTCCTACAGTGTGATTTTTCTCTTTTTTTGACTTTTCAGGATTTCTCACCATATTCCAGCTCCTACAGTGTGATTTTCTCATTTTTAAATTTTTTCAGGTTTTCTCATCATATTCCAAGTCCTACAGTGTGATTTTCTCATTTTTTGACTTTTTCAGAATTTCTCACCCTATTGCAGGTCCTACAGTATAATTTTCTCATTTGTCGACTTTTTCAGGTTTTCTCACCATATTGCAGGTACTACAAGTTTGATTTTCTTATTTTTCGACTGTTTCAGGGTTTCTCACCATATTCCAAGTCCTACTGTGTGATTTTCTCATTTTTAGACTTTTTCAGTGTTTTCTCACAATATTCCAGGTACTACAGTGTGATTTTCTCATTTTTTGACTTTTTCAGGTTTTCTCATCATATTCCAAATCCTACAGTGTGATTTTCTCTTTTTCCAACTTTTAAAGGGTTTCTTACCATATTCCATGTCCTACTCTGTAATTTTCTCATTTTTCGACTTTTTCAGGGTTTCTCACCATATTGGAGGTCCTACTTGTGTGATTTTCTTATTCTTCGACTTTTTCAGGTTTTCTCACCACATTCCAACTCCTACAGTATATTTTTCTCATTTTTGACTTTTTCATGGTTTCTCATCATATTCCAAATCCTACAGTGTGATTTTTTCATTTTTCGACTTTTTCAGGGTTTCTCACCATATTGCAGGTACTTCAAGTTTGATTTTCTTATATTTCGACTGTTTCACGGTTTCTCACCATATTTAGGTCCTACTGTGTGGTTTTCTCATTTTTTGAATTTTTCAGTGTTTCTCACCATATTCCAGGTCCTACAGTGTGGTTTTCTCATTTTTCAACTTTTTCAGGGTTTCTCACCATATTGGAGGTCCTACAATTGTGATATTCTAATTTTTTAACCTTTTCAGGGTTTCTCTCCATATTCCAGCTCCTACAGTGTATTTTTCTCATTTTTTTACTTTTTCACGGTTTCTCATCATATTCGAAGTCCTACAGTGTGATTTTCTCATTTTTCGACTTTTTTAGGGTTCCTCACCATATTTCAGGTACTACAAGTTTTATCTTATTTTTAGACTTTTTCAGTGTTTCTCACCATATTCCAGGTACTACAGTGTGATTTTCTCATTTTTTGACTTTTTCAGGGTTTCTCATCGTATTCCAAGTCCTAGAGTGTGATTTTCGCATTTTTCGAATTTTTCAGGGATTCTCAGCATATTCCAGTTCCTACAATTTGATTTTCTAATTTTTTGACTTTTTCAGGGTTTCTCATCATATTTCAGGTACTACAAGTTTTATCTTATTTTTAGACTTTTTCAGTGTTTCTCACCATATTCTAGGTACTACAGTGTGATTTTCTCATTTTTCGACTTTTTCAGGGTTTCTCACCATATTCCAAGTCCTACAGTGTGATTTTCTCATTTTTAGACTTTTTCTGGGTTTCTCATCATATTCCAAGTCCTAGAGTGTGATATTCTCATTTTTTGACTTTTTCAGTGTTTCTCACCATATTGCATGTACTACAAGTTTTATTTTCTTATTTTTGAACTGCTTCAGGGATTCTCACCATATTCCAGGCCCTACTGTGTGATTTTCTCATTTTAATACTTTTTTAGTGTTTCTCACCATATACCAGGTACTACAGTTTGATTTTCTAATTTTTCGACCTTTTCAGTGTTGCTCACCATATCCCAAGTCCTACAGTGTGATTTTCTCATTTTAAGACTTTTTCAGGGTCTCTCACCATATTGCAAGTCCTACAAGTGTGTATTTCTTTTTTTTTTTTTTTGACTTTTTCATGACTTCTCACCATATTCCAGCTCCTACAGTGTCATTTTCTCATTTTTCGACATTTTCAGGGTTTCTTACCATATTCCAGGTCTTACAGTTGATTTTCTCATTTTAAGACTTTTTCTGTGTTTCTCATCATATTCTGGATCCTAGTGCATGATTTTCTCATTTTTCGACTTTTTGAGGGTTTCTCACCATATTCCAAGTCCTACAGTGTGATTTTCTCATTTTTTGAATTTTTCAGGGTTTCTCATCATATTCCAAATCCTAGAGTGTGATATTCTCATTTTTCGACTTTTTCAGTGTTTGTCACCATATTGCATGTACTACAAGTTTGATTTTCTTATATTTCGACTGTTTCAGGGTTTCTCACCTCATTCCAGGTCCTACTGGGTGATTTTCTCATTTTAATACTTTTTTAGTGTTTCTCACCATATTCCAGGTACTACAGTGTGATTTTTTCATTTTTTGACTTTTTCACGGTTTCTCATCATATTCCAAGTCCTAGAGTGTGATTTTTGCCTTTTTCGTATTTTTCAGGGTTTCTCAACATATTCCAGGTCCTACAGTTTGATTTTCTCATTTTTCGACTTTTTCAGGGTTTCTCACCAGCTTCCAGGTCCTACTGCGTGATTTTCTCATTTTTCGACTTTTTTCAGGATTTCTCACCATATTCTGGGTCCTACTACATGATTTTCTCATTTTTCGATGTTTCAGGGTTTCTCACCATATTCCAGTCCTAGAGTGTGATTTTCTCATTTTTTAACTTTTTCAGGGTTTCTTACGGTATTCCAGGTTCTACATTGTCATTTTCTCATTTTTCGAATATTTCAGGTTTTCTCAACATATTCCAGGCCCTACACTGTCATTTTATAATTTGCGACTTTTTCAGAGTTTCTACCCATATTCCATGTACTACAGTGTGATTTTTCTCATTTTTTGACCTTTTCAGGGTTTCTCACCATATTTAGGTCCTACTGTGTGATTTTCTCATTTTTTGAATTTTTCAGTGTTTCTCACCATATTCCAGGTCCTACAGTGTGGTTTTCTCATTTTTCAACTTTTTCAGGGTTTCTCACCATATTGGAGGTCCTACAATTGTGATATTCTAATTTTTTAACCTTTTCAGGGTTTCTCTCCATATTCCAGCTCCTACAGTGTATTTTTCTCATTTTTTTACTTTTTCACGGTTTCTCATCATATTCGAAGTCCTACAGTGTGATTTTCTCATTTTTCGACTTTTTTAGGGTTCCTCACCATATTTCAGGTACTACAAGTTTTATCTTATTTTTAGACTTTTTCAGTGTTTCTCACCATATTCCAGGTACTACAGTGTGATTTTCTCATTTTTTGACTTTTTCAGGGTTTCTCATCGTATTCCAAGTCCTAGAGTGTGATTTTCGCATTTTTCGAATTTTTCAGGGATTCTCAGCATATTCCAGTTCCTACAATTTGATTTTCTAATTTTTTGACTTTTTCAGGGTTTCTCATCATATTTCAGGTACTACAAGTTTTATCTTATTTTTAGACTTTTTCAGTGTTTCTCACCATATTCTAGGTACTACAGTGTGATTTTCTCATTTTTCGACTTTTTCAGGGTTTCTCACCATATTCCAAGTCCTACAGTGTGATTTTCTCATTTTTAGACTTTTTCTGGGTTTCTCATCATATTCCAAGTCCTAGAGTGTGATATTCTCATTTTTCGACTTTTTCAGTGTTTCTCACCATATTGCATGTACTACAAGTTTTATTTTCTTATTTTTGAACTGTTTCAGGGTTTCTCACCATATTCCAGGTCCTACTGTGTGATTTTCTCATTTTAATACTTTTTTAGTGTTTCTCACCATATACCAGGTACTACAGTTTGATTTTCTAATTTTTCGACCTTTTCAGTGTTTCTCACCATATCCCAAGTCCTACAGTGTGATTTTCTCATTTTAAGACTTTTTCAGGGTCTCTCACCATATTGCAAGTCCTACAAGTGTGTATTTCTTTTTTTTTTTTGACTTTTTCATGACTTCTCACCATATTCCAGCTCCTACAGTGTCATTTTCTCATTTTTCGACATTTTCAGGGTTTCTTACCATATTCCAGGTCCTACAGTGTGATTTTCTCATTTTAAGACTTTTTCTGTGTTTCTCATCATATTCAAGCTCCTACAGTGTGTTTTTGTCATTTTTTTGTCTTTTTCACAGATTCTCATCTTATTCCAAGTCCTATATTGTGATTTTCTCATTTTTTGACTTTTTCAGGGTTTCTCACCATATTACAGGTACTACAAGTTTGATTTTCTTATTTTTCGATATTTCAGGGTTTTTCACCATATTCCAGCTCCTACAGTGTCATTTTCTCATTTTTCGACATTTTCAGGGTTTCTTACCATATTCCAGGTCCTACAGTGTGATTTTCTCATTTTAAGACTTTTTCTGTGTTTCTCATCATATTCTGGATCCTAGTGCATGATTTTCTCATTTTTCGACTTTTTGAGGGTTTCTCACCATATTCCAAGTCCTACAGTGTGATTTTCTCATTTTTTGAATTTATCAGGGTTTCTCATCATATTCCAAGTCCTAGAGTGTGATATTCTCATTTTTTGACTTTTTCAGTGTTTGTCACCATATTGCATGTACTACAAGTTTGATTTTCTTATATTTCGACTGTTTCAGGGTTTCTCACCTCATTCCAGGTCCTACTGGGTGATTTTCTCATTTTAATACTTTTTTAGTGTTTCTCACCATATTCCAGGTACTACAGTGTGATTTTTTCATTTTTTGACTTTTTCACGGTTTCTCATCATATTCCAAGTCCTAGAGTGTGATTTTTGCCTTTTTCGTATTTTTCAGGGTTTCTCAACATATTCCAGGTCCTACAGTTTGATTTTCTCATTTTTCGACTTTTTCAGGGTTTCTCACCAGCTTCCAGGTCCTACTGCGTGATTTTCTCATTTTTCGACTTTTTTCAGGATTTCTCACCATATTCTGGGTCTTACTACATGATTTTCTCATTTTTCGATGTTTCAGGGTTTCTCACCATATTCCAGTCCTAGAGTGTGATTTTCTCATTTTTTAACTTTTTCAGGGTTTCTTACGGTATTCCAGGTTCTACATTGTCATTTTCTCATTTTTGAATATTTCAGGTTTTCTCAACATATTCCAGGCCCTACACTGTCATTTTATAATTTGCGACTTTTTCAGAGTTTCTACCCATATTCCATGTACTACAGTGTGATTTTTCTCATTTTTTGACCTTTTCAGGGTTTCTCACCATATTCCAGGTCCTAAGGTGTGATTTTCTCATTTTAAGACTTTTTCAGTATTTTTCACCATATTCCAAGTACTACAGTGTGATTTTCTATTTTAAGACTTTTTCAGTGTTTCTCACCAAATCCCAGGTCCTACTGCGTGATTTTCTCATTTTTCGACTTTTTCAGGGTTTCTCACCATATTCCAAGTCCTACAGTGTGATTTTCTCATTTTTTGACTTTTTCAGGGTTTCTCACCATATTCCAAGTCCTACAGTGTGATTTTCTCATTTTTTGACTTTTTCAGGGTTTCTCAACATATTCCAAGTCCTAGAGTGTGATTTTTGCTTTTTTCGAATTTTTCAGGGATTCTCACCATATTCCAGATCCTACAGATTGATTTTCTCATTTTTCGACTTTTTCAGGGTTTCTCACCAGCTTCCAGGTCCTACTGCGTGATTTTCTTATTTTTTGACTTTTTTTTTCAGGGTTTCTCACCATATTCTGGATCCTACTGCATGATTTTCTCATTTTTTGACATTTTCAGGGTTTCTCACCATATTCCAAGTCCTAGAGTGTGATATTCTCATTTAAGACTTTTTCAGTGTTTCTCACCATATTCCAGGTACTCCTGCATGCTTTTCTCATTTTTCGACTTTTTCAGGGTTTCTCACCATATTCCAAATCCTACAGTGTGATTTTTCATTTTTTGACTTTTTCAGGGTTACTCATCTTATTCCAAGCCACACCCATCTTTAAATTTTTAGAAGAAAATGTGAGGCTGTGTTTATATACATCATATGCAGATCATAAGAGGGATTTAGATTCTCCAGAATCTGACACCCTCTTCTGGAGTGTCTAAAGATAGCTACAGTTTACTTATATCTAATAAATAAATAAATAAATAAATAAATAAATAAATAAATAAATAAATATATAAATAAACATTTTTTTAAAAAGGATAAGAAAGAAAGAAAGACCAGGCAGGCCTGCCATCCTTATCTCTGTCTGTCTGTCTGTCTGTCTGTCTGTCTGATACCCTGGAACTGGAGAAGGGCCACCATATAGTTGCTGGTAGTTGATCCCAGATTCTCTAGAAGAGGAGACAATGCTGTTAATTGTTTTGTTTTGTTTTTCACTGTTTTTTTTATTACATATTTTCCTCAATTACATTTCCAATGCTATCCCAAAAGTCCCCCATACCTCCCCCCACTTCCCTATCCTCCCATTCTTCTCAGTGGCCCCACACATCTTTAAATTTTTAGAAGTATACGTGAGTCTGTGTTTATGTACATAATATGCAGGCCAAAAGAGGGATTTAGATTCTCCAGAATCTGACACCGTCTTCTGGAGTGTCTGAAGACAGCTAGAGTGTACTTATATCTAATAAATACATAAATAAAAAAATAAGCAAACATTTTTTCAAAAGGATAAGAAAGAAAGAAAGACCAGGCAAGCCTGCCATCCTTATCTCTGTCTGTCTGTCTGACAGTCTGTCTGATCCCCTGGAACTGGAGGTGGGCCACTATATAGTTGCTGATAGTTGATACCAGGTTCTCTGGAAGTGGAGACAGTGATGGTAATTGTTGAGCCCTTTCAGTGGTCCCACCAATCTTTAAATTTTTAGAAGTATATGTGAGGCTGTGTTTATGTACATCATATGCAGACCATAAGAGGGATTTAGATTGTCCAGAATCTGAAACCCTCTTCTGGAGTGTCTGAAGGCAGCTACAGTGTACTTATATCTAATAAATACATAAATAAATAAATAAATAAATAAATAAATAAATAAATAAATAAATAAATAAACATTTTTTAAAGGATAAGAAATAAAGAAAGACCAGGCAGGCCTGGCATCCTTATCTCTGTCTGTCTGTCTGTCTGTCTTTCTGATCCACTGGAACTGGAGATGGGCCACAATATAGTTGCTGGTAGTTGATCCCAGGTTCTCTGGAAGAGGAGACAATGCTGTTAATTGTTGAGCCCTTTCAGTGGCCCCACACATCTTTAAATTTTTGGAAGTAAATGTGAGTCTGTGTTTATGTACATCATATGCACACCATAAGAGGGATTTAGATTATCCAGAATCTGACACCCTCTCCTGGAGTGTCTGAAGACCGCTAAAGTGTACTTATATTTAATAAATACATAAATAAATAAATAAACATTTTTAAAAAGGATGAGAAAGAAAAAAAACCAGGCAGGCCTGCCACCCTTGTCTGTCTGTCTGTCTGTCTTTCTGTCTGATAGCTTAGAACTGGAGATGAGCCACCATATAGTTGCTGGTAGTTGATCCCAGGTTGTCTGGAAGAGGAGATAATGCTGTTAATTGTTAAGCCCTTTCAGTGACCCCATACATCTTTAAATTTTTGAAGTATATGTGAGGCTGTGTTTATGTACATCATATACAGACCATAAGAGGGATTTAGATTCTCCAGAATCTGACACCATCTTCTGGAGTGTCTGAAGACAGACACAGTGTACTTATATCTAAAAAATAAATAAATAAAGAAATAAATAAATAAATAAATAAATAAATATATAAATAAACATTTTTTAAAAAGGATAAGAAAGAAAGAAAGACCAGGGAGGCCTGCCTTCCTTATCTCTGTCTCTCTGTCTGTCTGTCTGTCTATCAGTCTGATACCCTGGAACTGGAGATGGGCCACCATATAGGTGCTGGAAGTTGAACCCAGGTTCTCTGGAAGAGGAGACAATGTGGTTAATTGTTGAGCCCTTTCAGTGGCTCCACCCATCTGTAAATTTTTAGAAGTATATGTGAGGCTGTGTTTATGTACATCATATGCAGACCATAAGAGGGATTTAGATTCTCCAAAATCTGACACCCTCTTCTGGAGTGTCTGAAGATAGCTACAGTGTACTTTTATCTAATAAATACATAAATAAGTAAATAAACATTTCTTAAAAAGGATAAGAAAGAAAGACCAGGCAGGCCTGCCATCGTTATCTCTATATGTCTGTCTGTCTGTCTCTCTGTCTGATCCTCTGGAACTGGAGATGGGCCACCATATAGTTGCTGGTAGTTGATCCCAGGTTCTCTGGAAGAGGAGACAATGCTGTTAATGGTTGAGCCCATACAGTTGCCCCACACATCTTTAAATTTTGGAAGTAAATGTGAGTCTGTGTTTATGTACATCATATTCAGACCATAAGAGGGATTTAGATTCTCCAGAATCTGACACCTTTTTCCTGATGTCTGAAGACAGCTACAGTGTACTTATATCTAATAAATACATAAATAAATAAATAAACATTTCTTAAAAAGGATAAGAAAGAAAGAAAGACGAAGCAGGCCTGCCATCCTTATCTCTATCTGTCTGTATGTCTGTCTCTCTGTCTGATCCCCTGGAACAGGAGATGGGCCACCATATAGTTGCTGGTAGTTGATCTCAGGTTCTCTGGAAGTGGAGACAATGCTGTTAATTTTTGAGCCGTTCAGTGGCAACACCCATCTTTAATTTTTAGAAGTAAATGTGAGGCTGTGTTTATGTACATCATATGCAGACAATAAGAGGGATTTAGATTCTCCAGAATCTGACACTCTCTTCTGGAGTGTCTGAAGACAGCTACAGTGTACTTATATCTAATAAATAAATAAATAAATAAATAAATAAGCATTATTAAAAAGGATAAGAAAAAAAGAAAGACCAGGAAGGCCTGCCATCCTTATCTCTGTCTGTCTGTCTGTCTGTCTGATACCCTGGAACTGGAGTGGGCCACCATATAGTTGCTGGTAGTTGATCCCAGATTCTCTGCAAGAGGAGACAAGGCTGTAAATTTTTGAGCCCTTTCAGTGGCACCACCCATCTTTAAATTTTTAGAAGTATTTTTGAGGCTGTGTTTATGTACATCATATGCAGACCATAAGAGGGATTTAGATTCTCCAAATCTGAAACCCTCTTCTGTATTTTCTGAAGACAGCTACAGTGTACTTATATCTAATAAATACATAAATAAATAAATAAACATGTTTTAAAAAGGATAAGAAAGAAAGAAAAACCAGGCAGGCCTGCCATCCTTGTCTGTTTGTCTGTCTGTCTCTCTGATCCCCTGAAACTGGAGATGGGCCACCATATTTTTGCTGGTACTTGATCCCAGGTTCTCTGGAAGAGGAGACAATGCTGTTAATTGTTGAGCCCTTACAGTGGCCCCACCCATCTTTAAATTTTTAGAAGTATATGTGAGGCTGTGTTTATGTACATCATATGCAGACCATAAGAGGGATTTAGATTCTCCAGAATCTGACACACTCTTCTGGAGTGTCTGAAGACAGCTACAATGTACTTATATCTAATAAATACATAAATAAAGAAATAAACATGTTTTAAAAAGGATAAGTAAGAAAGAAAGACCAGGCAGGCCTGCCATCCTTATCTCTGTCTGTCTGTCTGTCTGTGTGATCCCCGGGAACTGGAGATGGGCTACCTTATAGTTGCTGGTAGTTGATCCCAGGTTCTGGAAGAGGAGACAATGCTGTTAATTGTTGAGCCCTTTCAGTGGCCCCACCCATCTTTAAATTTTTAGAAGTATATGTGAGGCTGTGTTTTTGTACATCATATGCAGACCATAAGAGGGATTTAGATTCTCCAGAATCTGACACACTCTTCTGGAGTGTCTGAAGACAGCTACAGTGTACTTATATCTAATAAATACATACATAAATAAATAAATAAACATTTTTTAAAAGGGATAAGGAAGAAAGAAAAACCAGGCAGGCCTTCCATCCTTGTCTGTCTTTCTCTCTGTCTGTCTGTCTTGCCTAGCCCCTTGCGTAGCCTAGCCTAGCCCCTTGCCTTGCCTAGCCTAGCCCAGCCCTGCCTTGCCTAGCCCTGCCTATCCCTGTCTTTAACCAGGCTGGCCTCGAAGTCAGAAACTGACTGCTTCTGCCTCCAGAGTGCTCTCATTAAGAGCTCAAGCCACCACTGACTGTTGGGTTTTCTAAGTCTTACATAGGTATGGTCTGTTTCTCAGCTGTGAAACCCTAATTAACACATGTAGTCTGTCCTAGGTCAGCCATAGCTACAGACTGAGGCCTTTTCTAAAACAAAACAAAAGAAAACAAAAAATAGAAATAATAAAATAAATAAATTAAGCAACCACATGATAACTTTTCTTTCTTTCAATGATACTCAGAGCTTGAAGCAGTTCACCCATGAGACCTCAGCTCTGGACATTGAGGCTGTTTCCCTAACAAGTATTATGGCTGAACCTGAGGGGTTCTACTGCTGATTTGTGTCCCCCTCTTTAAAAAAATAGTTGTTTTCAAAGGCTGCAGGTTCTTAGCCCTGTTCCTTGTTACAGTTGAGTCACAGCCCTGAAAGTTCAGTGGTAGTTAAAGGCACTGAGAAGGGCTTCCTCTAGACATCAAAGACCAAGTCTTTGTTATTAAAAAGTTAATCTGGATTGCCCCACCCCCTGGCATCCTTAGAATTCCTAGAAAGGAAGGCAGGGACCTGGGCAGAAGGGTGCAAGTCTACTGCTGTTTGTAAGTGGTAACAGAAAGCTTTCTCTTTTTGGTACCCTACCCCAAGTTACACTGTCACTTCTTTTTCCTAGTTGTTGTTTTGTCGGTTTATTCTCAACATAGACCCTTTTCCTTCCTAACCTTGGCTGTCCTGAACCTTACTGTCCTTGAACTCAGTGATTTGCCTGTCTTGCTGGGATGAAACTGTGAGCTACCATCCAGAAGGAAGCACCCTGTTGAGGTTAGATTGGGGTCTCTTCCATTTTCCTCTATGAACATGCATATGGCAGGCCTGTTCTTTCTTTTTTACTTTTCCTTTTCTTTTTAAAGATTTATATATTTATTATATTTAAGTATGCTGTAGCTATCTTCAGACAGTCCAGAAGAGGGTGTCAGATTCTGAAGAATCTAAATCATTCCTATTGTCTGCATATGATGTATATAAACACAGCCTCACATATACTCAAAAAAAAAAAAAGAAAGATGTGGCTACAGAGAGGGCTCAACAATTAAGAGCATTGTCTCCTCTTCCAGAGAACCTGGGCTCAATTACCAGTATTATATATGGTGGCCCATCTCCAGTTCCAGGGGATCTAATACTCTGTTCTGGAGTCTGTGGGCACAGCATACACATGCAAAACATTCTTACACAATCATTGAGAGAGGAGAGAGAGGGGTTGAGAGAGAGGGGAGGTAATCATACCTCCTGACGAGTTTGAAGACCTGAGCTTCATCACTCACACAAATAAATAAATGCAAAATATTTTTAAAAAATAAACTCTGCCATTGCCCTTTAAAAATTCCTAGAAAACAAGTTTTATAAGCAACAGTTATATTTACTATATCTAAAGTACAGTCATGAGCATATTCTCTAAATAGAAAAAGGCCTGTTAGTCTTAGAAATGGAAAAGACAAACCAAGGAAGGTTTGCAATTACATAATGAGGCAGCTCAGCCCAGCTCTTAGGTTGGAAATAAGACTGGAGAATAGGATACACCTGAAGACAGCCAGCCATTGCTTTTTGTTTTGGAGGCTGAAAGGATACACCTGAAGACAGCCAATGCTGTGTGATGGTGATCTGGTATTTTTTTTTTAATTTTTAAAAACTTTAACACTTTTTATAAAACCTTTTTCTTTCTTTCTTTCTTTCTTTCTTTCTTTCTTTCTTTCTTTCTGTCTGTCTGTCTGTCTGTCTGTCTGTCTGTCTTTCTTTCTTTCTTTCTTTCTTTCTTTCTTTCTTTCTTTCTTTCTTTCTTTCTGTCTTTCTTTCTTTCTTTCCCTAGCCTACCCTAGCCTACCCTAGCCTACCCTAGCCTACCCTAGCCTACCCTAGCCTACCCTAGCCTACCCTAGCCTACCCTAGCCTACCCTAGCCTACCCTAACCTTCCCTAGCCTACCCTAGCCTACCCTAGCCTACCCTAGCCTTGCCTAGCCTACCCTAGCCTTCCCTAGCCTTCCCTAGCCTTCCCTAGCCTTCCCTAGCCCTGCCTAACCCTGTCTTTCACCAGGGTGGCCTCGAACTCAGAAACTGACTGCTTATGCCTACAGAGTGCTCTCATTAAGAGCTTGAGCCACCACTGAAGGTATGCAGACCATAAGAGGGATTTAGATTTTCCTGAATTTGACACCCTCTTCTTGAGTGTCTGAAGACAGCTACTGTGTACTTATATCTAATAAATACATAAATAAATAATTAAATAAACATTTTTTAAAAGGATAAGAAAGAAAGAAAAGGCAGGCCTGCCCTCCTTAGCTCTGTCTGTCTGTCTGTCTGTCTGATCCCTGAGAAATGGAGATGGGACACCATATAGTTGCTGGTAGTTGATCCCAGGTTCTCTGGAAGAGGAGACAATGCTGTTAATTGTTGAGCTTTTTCAGTGGCCCCACCCTTCTTTAAATTTTTGAAGTATATGTGAGGCTCTCTTTAGGTACACCATGTGCAGACCATAAGAGGGATTTAGATTCTCCAGAATCTGACACCCTCTTCTGGAGTGTCTGAAAACAGCTACAGTGTACTTATATCGAATAAATAAATAAATAAATAAATAAATAAATAAATAAATAAATAAACATTTTTTAAAAAGGATAAGAAAGAAAGAAGACCTGGCAGGCCTGCCATCCTTATCTCTGTCTGTTTGTCTGTCTGTCTGTCTGTCTGATCCTCTGATACTGGATATGGGCCACCATATAGTTGCTGGTAGTTGATCCCAGGTTCTCTGGAAGAGGACATAATGCTTTTAATTGTTGAGCCCTTTCAGTGGCCCCACCCTTCATTAAATTTTTAGAAGTATATCTGAGGCTATGTTTATGTACATCATATGCAGACCAGAAGATGGTTTTAATTTCTTCAGAATCTGACACCCTCTACTGGAGTGTCTGAAGACAGCTACAGTGTACTTATATCTAATAAATACATAAATAAATTAATTAATAAATAAATAAACATTTTTTAAAAAGGATAAGAAAGAAAGAAAAATCAGGCAGGCCTGCCATCCTTATCTCTCTCTGTCTGTCTGTCTGTCTGTCTGATCCTCTGGAACTGGATATGGGCCACCATATATTTTCTGGTAGTTTTTCCCAGGTTCTCTGGAAGAGGAGACAATGCTGTGAATTGTTGAGCCCTTTCAGTGGCCCCAACCATCTTTAAATTTTTAGAGGTAAATGTGAGTCTGTATTTATGTACATCATATGCAGACCCTAAGAGTGATTTAAATTCTTCAGAATCTGACACCCTCTTCTGGAGTGTCTGAAGACAGCTATAGTGTACTTATATCTAATAAATACATAAATAAATAAATAAATAAATAAATAAATAAACATTTTTTAATCAGGATAAGTAAGAAAGAAAGACCAGGCAGGCCTGCCTTCCTTATCTCTGTCTGTCTGTCTGTCTGATCCCCTGGAACTGCAGATGGGCCACCATATAGTTGCTGGTAGTTGATCCCAGGTTCTCTGGAAGAGGAGACAATGCTGTTAATTGTTGAGCCCATTCAGTGGCCCCACCCATCTTTAAATTTTTAGAAGTATACTTGAGTCTGTGTTTATGTACATCATATGCAGAACATAAGAGGTATTAGTTTCTCCAGAATCTGACACCCTCTTCTGGAATGTCTGAAGAAAGCTACAGTGTACTTATATCTAATAAATAAATAAATAAATAAATTAATTAATTAATTAATAAGTAAACATTTTTTCAATTGGATAAGAAAGAAAGAAAGACCAGGCAGGCCTGCCATCCTCATCTCTGTCTGTCTGACTGTCTATCTATATGATCCTTTGGAACTGAAGATAGGCCACCATATAGTTGTTGGTAGTTGATCCCAGGTTCTCTGGAAGAGGAGTCAGTGCTGTTAATTGTGAGCCCTTTCAGTGGCCCCACCCATCTTTAAATTTTTAGGAGTATATGTGAGGCTGTGTTTATGTACATCATATGCAGACCATAAGAGGGATTTAGAATCTCCAGAATCTGACACCCTCTCTGGAGTGTCTGAAGACAGCTACAGTGTATTTATATCTAATAAATACATAAATAAATAAATAAATAAATAAACATTTTTTAAAAAGATAAGAAAGAAAGAAAGACCTGGCAGGCCTGCCATCCTTATCTCTGTCTGTCTGTCTGTCTGTCTGTCTGTCTGTCTGTCTGTCTTTTCCACTGGTACTGGAAATGGGCCAGCATATAGTTGCTGGTAGTTGATCCCAGGTTCTCTGAAAGAGGAGACAATGCTGTTAATTGTTTACCGCTTTCAGTGGCGCCACTCATCTTTAAATTTTTAGAAGTAATTGTGAGGCTGTGTTTATGTACATTATATTCAGACCATAAGAGTGATTTAGATTCTCCAGAAGCTTGCACCCTCTTCTGGAGTGTCTGAAGACACTACAGTGTACTTATATATAATAAATACATGAATAAATAAATAAGTAAACATTTTTTAAAAAGGATAAGAAAGAAAGAAAGACCAGGCAGGCCTGCCATCCTTATCTCTGTCTGTGTGTCTCTCTGTCTGTCTGTCTGATCCCCTGGAACTGGAGATGGGCCACCATATAGTTGCTGGTAGTTGATCCCAGGTTCTCTGGAAGAGGAGACAACGCTCTTAATTGTTGAGCCCTTTCAGTGGCCCCACCCATCTTTAAATTTTTAGAAGTATACTTGAGTCTGTGTTTATGTATATCATATGCAGACCATAAGAGGTATTTAGATTCTCCAGAATCTGACACCCTCTTCTGGAGTGTCTGAAGACAGCTACAGTGTACTTATATCTAATAAATAAATAAATAAATAAATAAATAAATAAGTAAACATTTTTTCAAAAGGATAAAAAAGAAATAAAGACCAGGCAGGCCTGCCATCCTTATATCTGACTGTCTGTCTGTCTCTCTGATCCCCTGGAACTGGAGATGGGCCACCATATAGTTGCTGGTAGTTAATCAGAGGTTCTCTGGAAGAAGAGACAATGCTGTTAATTGTTGAGCCCTTTCAATGGCCCCACCCATCTTTAAATTTTTAGAAGTGTATGTGAGGCTGTGTTTATGTACATCATATGCAGACCATAAGAGGGATTTAGATGCTCCATAAACTGACACACTCTTCTGGAGTGTCTGAAGATAGCTACAGTGTACTTATATCTAATAAATACATGAATAAATAAATAAATAAACATTTTTTAAAAAGGATAAGAAAGAAAGAAAGACCAGGCAAGCCTGCCGTCCTTATCTCTTTCTGTCTGTCTTTCTCTCTATATGATCCTTTGGAACTGGAGATAGGCCACCATATAGTTGCTGGTAGTTGATCCCAGGTTCTCCGGAAGAGGAGACAATGCTGTTAATTGTTGAGCCCTTTCAGTGGCCCCACCCATCTTTAAATTTTTAGAAGTATATGTGAGGCTGTGTTTATGTACATCATATGCAGACCATAAGAGGGATTTAGATACTCCAGAATCTGACACCCTCTTCTGAAGTGTGTGAAGACAGCTACATTGTACTTATATCTAATAAATACATACATACATAAATAAATAAATAAATAAATAAATACATACATACATAAACATTTTTTAAAAGGATAAGAAAGAAAGTAAGACCAGGCAGGCCTGCCATCCTTATCTCTGTCTGTCTGTCTGTCTGTCTGACAGTCTGTCTGATCCCCTGGACGTGGAGGTGGGCCACTATATACTTGCTGATAGTTGATCCCAGGTTCTCTGGAAGTGGAGACAGTGATGGTAATTGTTGAGCCCTTTCAGTGGTCCCACCCATCTTTAAATTTTTAGAAGTATATGTGAGGCTTTGTTTATGTACATCATATGCAGACCATAAGAGGGATGTAGATTCTCCAGAATCTGACACCCTCTTCTGGAGTGTCTGAGGACAGCTACAGTGTACTTATGTATAATAAATAAATAAATAAATAAATAAATAAATAAACATTTTTTTAATTAAATGATAAGAAAAAAAGAAAGACCAGGCAGGCCTGCCATCCATATCTCTGTTTGTCTGTCTGTCTGTCTGTCTGATCCCTGGGAACTGGAGTTGAGCCACCATATAGTTGCTGGTAGTTGATCCCAGGTTCTCTGGAAGAGGAGACAATGCTGTTAATTGTAGAGCCCTTTCAGTGGCCCCACCCTTCATTAAATTTTTAGAAGTATATTTGAGGCTGTGTTTATGTACATCATATGCAGACCAGAAGATTGTTTTAGATTCTTCAGAACCTGACACCCTCTACTGGAGATCTTAAGACAGCTACAGTGTACTTATATCTAAAAAATACATAAATAAATAAATTAATAAATAAATAAACATTTTTTAAAAAGTATAAGGAAGAAAGTATAATCAGGCAGTCCTGCCATCCTTATCTCTGTCTGTCTGTCTGTCTGTCTGTCTGTCTGATCCTCTGGAACTGGATATGGGCCACCATATATTTGCTGGTAGTTTTTCCCAAGTTCTCTGGAAGAGGAGACAATGATGTTAATTGTTCAGTCCTTTCAGTGGCCACAGCCATCTTTAAATTTTTAGAAGTAAATGTGAGGCTGAATTTATGTACATCATATGCAGATCATAAGAGTGATTTAAATTCTCCAGAATCTGGCACCCTCTTCTGGAGTGTCTGAAGACAGCTACTGTGTACTTATATCTAATAAATACATAAATAAATAAATAAATAAATAAATAAATGAATAAATAAACATTTTTTAAAAAGGATAAGGAAGAAAGTATAATCAGGCAGTCCTGCCATCCTTATCTCTGTCTGTCTGTCTGTCTGTCTGTCTGTCTGATCCTCTGGTACTGGATATGGGCCACCATATAGTTGCTGGTAGTTTATCCAAGGTTCTCTGGAAGAGGAGACAATGCTGTAAATTGTTGAGCCCTTTCAGTGGCCCCACCCTTCATTAAATTTTTAGAAGTATATAAATGAGGCTGTGTTTATGTACATCATAATCAGACCATAAGAGTGATTTAGATTCTCCAGAAACTGACACCCTCTTCTGTAGTGTCTGAAGACAGCTACAGTGTACTTATATCTAATAAATACATAAATAAATAAATAAACAAATAAATAAATAAATAAATAAACATTTTTTAAAAAGGATAAGACAGAAAGAAAGACCAGGCAGGCCTGCCACCCTTATCTCTGTCTGTCTGTCTGTCTGTGTGAAACCCTGGAACTGGAAGTGGGCCACCATATAGTTGCTGGTAGTTTATCCAAGGTTCTCTGGAAGAGGAGACAGTACTTTTAAATGTTGAGCCCTTTCTGTAGCCCCACCCATCTTTCAATTTTTAGAAGTATATGTGAGGCTGTGTTTATGTACATAATATGTAGACCATAAGAGGGATTTAGATTCTCCAGAATCTGACACCCTCTTCTGGAGTGTCTGAAGACAGCTACAGTTTACTTATATCTAATAAATACATACATAAATAAATAAATGAATAAATAAATAAATAAATAAACATTTTTTAAAAAGGATAAGAAAGTAAGAAAGACCAGGCAGGCCTGCCACCCTTATCTCTGTCTGTCTGTCTGTCTGTCTGTCTAATACCCTGGAACTGTAGATTGGCCACCATAGTGTTGCTGGTAGTTGATTCCAGGTTCAATGGAAGAGGAGACAATGCTGTTAATTGTTGAGCCCTTTCATTGGCCCCACCCATCTTTAAATATTTAGAAGTATATGTGAGGCTGTGTTTATGTACATCATATGCAGACCATAAATGTGATTTAGATTCTCCAGAATCTGACACCCTCTTCTGGAGTGTCTGAAGACAACTACAGTGTACTTATATCAAATAAATAAATAAATAAATAAATAAATAAACATTTTATAAACAGGATAAGAAAGAAAGAAAGACCAGGCAGGCCTGCCATCCTTATCTCTGTCTCTCTGTCTGTCTGTCTACAGTCTGTCTGATCCCCTTGGACTCGAGATGGGCCACCATATAGTTGCTGGTAGTTGATCCCAGGTTCTCTGAAAGAGGAGACAATGCTCTTAATTGTTGAGCCCTTTCAGTGGCCCCACCCATCTTTAAATTTTTAGAAGTGTATGTGAGGCTGTGTTTATGTACATGATATGCAGACCATAAGAGGGATTTAGATTTTCCAGAATCTGACACCCTCTTCTGGAGTGTCTGAAGACAGCTAATGTGTACTTATATCTAATAAACACATAAATAAATAAATAAACATTTTTTAAAAAGTATAAGAAAGAAAGAAAGACCAGGCAGGCCTCCATATTTATGTGTGTCTCTCTGTCTGTCTGTGTGATACACTGGAACTGGAGATGGGCCACCATATAGTTGCTGGTAGTTTATCTAAGGTTCTCTGGAAGAGGAGACAATGCTGTTAATTGTTGAGCCCTTTCTGTGGCCAACCCATCTTTAAATTTTTAGAAGTATATGTGAGGCTGTTTTTATGTACATCATATGCAGACCATAAGAGGGATTTAGATTCTCCAGAATCTGACACCCTCTTCCTGAGTGTCTGAAGACAGCTACAGTTTACTTATATCTAATAAATACATAAATAAATGAATGAATGAATAAATAAATAAATAAATAAATAAATAAATAAATAAATAAATAAACATTTTTAAAAAGGATAAGAAAGTAAGAAAGACCAGGCAGGCCTGCCACCCTTATCTCTGTCTGTCTGTCTGATTCCCTGGAACTGGAGATGGGCCACCATAGTGTTGCTGGTAGTTTATCCCAGGTTCTCTGGAAGAGGAGCCAATGATGTTAATTGTTGAGCCCTTTCAGTGGCGCCACCCATCTTTAAATATTTAGAAGTATATGTGAGGCTGTGTTTATGTACATCATATGCAGACCATAAATGTGATTTAGATTCTCCAGAATGAAACCCTCTTCTGGAGTGTCTGAAGGCAGCTACAGTGTACTTATATCAAATAAATAAATAAATAAATAAATAAATAAATAAATAAATAAATAAATAAACACTTTTTAAACAGGATAAGAAAGAAAGAAAGACCAGGCAGGCCTGAAATCCTTATCTCTGTCTGTCTGTCTGTCTGTCTACAGTCTGTCTGATCCCCTTGGACTCGAGATCGGCCACCATATAGTTGCTGGTAGTTGATCCCAGGTTCTCTGGAAGAGGAGTCAGTGCTGTTAATTGTTGAGCCCTTTCAGTAGCCCAACCCATATTTAAATTTTTAGAAGTATATGTGAGGCTGTGTTTATGTACATCATATACATACCATAAGAGGGATTTAGATATTCCAGAATCTGACACCCTCTTCTGGCGTGTCTGAAGACAGCTACAGTATACTTATATCTAATAAATACATAAATAATTAAATAAACATTTTTTTAAAACGATAAGAAAGAAAGAAAGACCAGGCAGGCCTGCCATCCTTATCTCTGTCTGTCTGTCTGTCTGATCCCCTGGAACTGGAGATGGGCCACCATATAGTTGCTGCTAGTTGATTTCAGGTTCTCTGGAAGAGGAGACAATGCTGTTAATTGTTGAGCCCTTTCAGTGGCCCCACACATCTTTAAATTTTTAGAAGTATATGTGAGGCTGTGTCCATGTACATCATATGCAACCATAAGAGGGATATAGATTCTCCAGAATCTGACACCCTCTTCTGGAGAGTCTGAAGGCAGCTACAGTGTACTTATATCTAATAAATACATAAATAAATAAACAAATAAATAAATAAATAAACAAATAAATAAACATTTTTTAAAAAGGATAAGAAAGAAAGAAAAATCAGGCAGGCCTGCCATCCTTATCTCTGTCTGTCTGTCTGTCTGTCTTATCCCCTGGAACTTGAGATGGGCCACCATATAGTTGCTGGTAGTGGATCCCACGTTCTCTGGAAGAAGAGACAATGCTGTTAATTGTTTAGCTTTTTCAGTGGGCCCACCCATCTTTAAATTTTTAGAAGTATATGCGAGGCTGTGTTTATGTACATCATATGCAGACCATAAGTGGGATTTAGATTCTCCAGAAGATGAGACCCTCTTCTAGAGTGTTTGAAGACAGCTACAGTGTACTTATATCTAATAAATACATAAATAAATAAATAAACATTTTCTAAAAATTATAAGTAAGAAAGAAAGACCAGGCAGGCCTCCATCCTTATCTCTTTCTGTCTGTCTGTCTGTCTGATACCCTGGAACTGCAGATGGGCCACCATATAGTTGCTGGTAGTTGATCCCAGGTTCTCTGGAAGAGGAGACAATGATGTTAATTGTTGAGCCCTTTCAGTGGTCCTACCCATCTTTAAATTTTTAGAAGTATATGTGAGGCTGTGTTTATGTACATCATATGCAGACCATAAGAGGGATTTAGATTCTCCAGAATCTGACACCCTCTTCTGGAGTGTCTGAAGACAGCTACTGTGTACTTATATCTAATAAATACATAAATAAATAATTAAAAAAACATTATTTAAAAAGGATAAGAAAAAAGAAAGACCAGGCAGGCCTGCCACCCTTATCTCTGTCTGTCTGTCTGTCTGTCTGATACCCTGGAACTGGAGATGGGCCACTATAGTGTTGCTGGTAGTTTATCCCAGGTTCTCTGGAAGAGGAGACAATGCTGTTAATTGTTGAGCCCTTTCAGTGGCCCCACCCATCTTTAAATTTTTAGAAGAAAATGTGAGTCTGTGTTTATGTACATCATATGCAGACCCTAAGAGGGATTTAGATTCTCCAGAATCTGACACCCTCTTCTGCAGTGTCTAAAGACAGCTACAGTGTACTTATTTCTAATAAATACATATATAAAA
The DNA here is from genome assembly GCF_978045245.1 of Mus caroli. NCBI lineage: Eukaryota > Metazoa > Chordata > Mammalia > Rodentia > Muridae > Mus > Mus caroli. The sequence continues at coordinate 116,863 of NW_028227318.1, read as the reverse complement.
AATAATTTTTTTAAAAAGGATAAGAAAGAAAGAAAGACCAGGCAGGCCTGCCATCCTTATCTCTGTCTGTCTGTCTGTCTGTTTGATACCCTGGTACTGGAGATGGGCCACCATATAGTTTCTGGTAGTTGATCCCAGGCTCTCTGGAAGAGGAGACAATGCTGTTAATTGTTGAGCCATTTCAGTGGCCCAACCCATCTTTGAATTTTTAGAAGTAAAGTTGTGCTGTGTTTATGTACATCATATGCAGACCATAAGAGGGATTTAGATTCTCCAGAATCTGACACCCTCTTCTGGATTGTTTGAAGACAGCTACATTGTACTTATATCTAATAAATACATAAATAAATAAATAAACATTTTTTAAAAAGGATAAAAAAAGAAAGAAAGACCAGGCAGGCCTGCCATCCTTATCCTTGTCTCTCTGTCTGTCTGTCTGATAACATGGAACTGGAGATGGGCCACCATAAAGTTGCTGGTAGTTGATCCCAGGATCTCTGATGAGTAGACAATGCTGTTAATTGTTGAGACCTTTCAGTGGCCCCACACATCTTTAAATTTTTAGAAGTATATGTGAGGCTGTGTTTATGTACATCATATGCAGACCATAAGAGGGATATAGATTCTCCAGAATCTGACACCCTCTTCCTGAGTGTCTGAAGACAGCTACAGTTTACTTATATCTAATAAATACATAAATAAATGAATGAATGAATAAATAAATAAATAAATAAATAAATAAATAAATAAATAAATAAATAAATAAACATTTTTAAAAAGGATAAGAAAGTAAGAAAGACCAGGCAGGCCTGCCACCCTTATCTCTGTCTGTCTGTCTGATTCCCTGGAACTGGAGATGGGCCACCATAGTGTTGCTGGTAGTTTATCCCAGGTTCTCTGGAAGAGGAGCCAATGATGTTAATTGTTGAGCCCTTTCAGTGGCGCCACCCATCTTTAAATATTTAGAAGTATATGTGAGGCTGTGTTTATGTACATCATATGCAGACCATAAATGTGATTTAGATTCTCCAGAATCTGAAACCCTCTTCTGGAGTGTCTGAAGGCAGCTACAGTGTACTTATATCAAATAAATAAATAAATAAATAAATAAATAAATAAATAAATAAACACTTTTTAAACAGGATAAGAAAGAAAGAAAGACCAGGCAGGCCTGAAATCCTTATCTCTGTCTGTCTGTCTGTCTGTCTACAGTCTGTCTGATCCCCTTGGACTCGAGATCGGCCACCATATAGTTGCTGGTAGTTGATCCCAGGTTCTCTGGAAGAGGAGTCAGTGCTGTTAATTGTTGAGCCCTTTCAGTAGCCCAACCCATATTTAAATTTTTAGAAGTATATGTGAGGCTGTGTTTATGTACATCATATACATACCATAAGAGGGATTTAGATATTCCAGAATCTGACACCCTCTTCTGGCGTGTCTGAAGACAGCTACAGTATACTTATATCTAATAAATACATAAATAATTAAATAAACATTTTTTTAAAACGATAAGAAAGAAAGAAAGACCAGGCAGGCCTGCCATCCTTATCTCTGTCTGTCTGTCTGTCTGATCCCCTGGAACTGGAGATGGGCCACCATATAGTTGCTGCTAGTTGATTTCAGGTTCTCTGGAAGAGGAGACAATGCTGTTAATTGTTGAGCCCTTTCAGTGGCCCCACACATCTTTAAATTTTTAGAAGTATATGTGAGGCTGTGTCCATGTACATCATATGCAACCATAAGAGGGATATAGATTCTCCAGAATCTGACACCCTCTTCTGGAGAGTCTGAAGGCAGCTACAGTGTACTTATATCTAATAAATACATAAATAAATAAACAAATAAATAAATAAATAAACAAATAAATAAACATTTTTTAAAAAGGATAAGAAAGAAAGAAAAATCAGGCAGGCCTGCCATCCTTATCTCTGTCTGTCTGTCTGTCTGTCTTATCCCCTGGAACTTGAGATGGGCCACCATATAGTTGCTGGTAGTGGATCCCACGTTCTCTGGAAGAAGAGACAATGCTGTTAATTGTTTAGCTTTTTCAGTGGGCCCACCCATCTTTAAATTTTTAGAAGTATATGCGAGGCTGTGTTTATGTACATCATATGCAGACCATAAGTGGGATTTAGATTCTCCAGAAGATGAGACCCTCTTCTAGAGTGTTTGAAGACAGCTACAGTGTACTTATATCTAATAAATACATAAATAAATAAATAAACATTTTCTAAAAATTATAAGTAAGAAAGAAAGACCAGGCAGGCCTCCATCCTTATCTCTTTCTGTCTGTCTGTCTGTCTGATACCCTGGAACTGCAGATGGGCCACCATATAGTTGCTGGTAGTTGATCCCAGGTTCTCTGGAAGAGGAGACAATGATGTTAATTGTTGAGCCCTTTCAGTGGTCCTACCCATCTTTAAATTTTTAGAAGTATATGTGAGGCTGTGTTTATGTACATCATATGCAGACCATAAGAGGGATTTAGATTCTCCAGAATCTGACACCCTCTTCTGGAGTGTCTGAAGACAGCTACTGTGTACTTATATCTAATAAATACATAAATAAATAATTAAAAAAACATTATTTAAAAAGGATAAGAAAAAAGAAAGACCAGGCAGGCCTGCCACCCTTATCTCTGTCTGTCTGTCTGTCTGTCTGATACCCTGGAACTGGAGATGGGCCACTATAGTGTTGCTGGTAGTTTATCCCAGGTTCTCTGGAAGAGGAGACAATGCTGTTAATTGTTGAGCCCTTTCAGTGGCCCCACCCATCTTTAAATTTTTAGAAGAAAATGTGAGTCTGTGTTTATGTACATCATATGCAGACCCTAAGAGGGATTTAGATTCTCCAGAATCTGACACCCTCTTCTGCAGTGTCTAAAGACAGCTACAGTGTACTTATTTCTAATAAATACATATATAAAAAATAATTTTTTTAAAAAGGATAAGAAAGAAAGAAAGACCAGGCAGGCCTGCCATCCTTATCTCTGTCTGTCTGTCTGTCTGTTTGATACCCTGGTACTGGAGATGGGCCACCATATAGTTTCTGGTAGTTGATCCCAGGCTCTCTGGAAGAGGAGACAATGCTGTTAATTGTTGAGCCATTTCAGTGGCCCAACCCATCTTTGAATTTTTAGAAGTAAAGTTGTGCTGTGTTTATGTACATCATATGCAGACCATAAGAGGGATTTAGATTCTCCAGAATCTGACACCCTCTTCTGGATTGTTTGAAGACAGCTACATTGTACTTATATCTAATAAATACATAAATAAATAAATAAACATTTTTTAAAAAGGATAAAAAAAGAAAGAAAGACCAGGCAGGCCTGCCATCCTTATCCTTGTCTCTCTGTCTGTCTGTCTGATAACATGGAACTGGAGATGGGCCACCATAAAGTTGCTGGTAGTTGATCCCAGGATCTCTGATGAGTAGACAATGCTGTTAATTGTTGAGACCTTTCAGTGGCCCCACACATCTTTAAATTTTTAGAAGTATATGTGAGGCTGTGTTTATGTACATCATATGCAGACCATAAGAGGGATATAGATTCTCCAGAATCTGACACCCTCTTCTGGAGTGTCTGAAGATAGCTAAAGTGTACTTATATCTAATAAATACATAAATAAATAAATAAATAAATAAATAAATAAATAAATAAACAAACAAACATTTTTTTAAAAGAATAAGATAGAAAGAAAGACCAGGCTGGACGGTCATCCTTATCTATGTCTGTCTGTCTGTCTCTCTGTCTGTCTGTCTGTCTGATCTCCTGGAACTGGAGATGGGCCACCATATAGTTGCTGGTAGTTGATCCCAGGTTCTCTGAAGAGGAGACAATTCTGTTAATTGTTCAGCCCTTTCAGTGGCCCCATTCATCTTTAAATTTCTAGAAGTAAATGTGATGCTGTGTTTATGTACATCATATTCAGACCGTAAGAGGGATTTAGATTCTCCAGAATCTGACACCGTCTTTTGGAGTGTCTATGACGGATACAGTGTACATATATCTAATAAATTCATAAATAAATAAATAAATAAATAAATAAATAAATAAATAAATAAATAAACATTTTTTAAAAAGGATAAGAAAAAAAGAAAGACCAGCAGGCCTGCCATCCTTATCTCTGTCTGTCTGTCTGTCTAATCCCCTGGAACTGGAGATGGGCCACCATATAGTTGCTGGTAGTTGATCCCAGGTTCTCTGGAAGAGGAGACAATGCTGTTAATTGTTGAGCGCTTTCAGTGGCCCCACACATCTTGAAATTTTTTGAAGTATATGTGAGTCTGTGTTTATGTACATCATATGCAGACCAAAAGAGGGATTTAGATTCTCCAGAATCTGACACCCTCTTCTGGAGTGTCTGAAGACAGCTACAGTGTACTTATATCGAATAAATAAATAAATAAATAAATAAATAAATAAATAAACATTTTTTAAAAGGATAAGAAAGAATGAAAGACCAGGTAGGCCTGCCATCCTTAACTCTATCTGTCTGTATCTCTGTCTGTCTGTCTGATCCCCTGGAACTGGAGATGGGCCACCATATAGTTGCTGGTAGTTGATCCCAGGTTCTCTGGAAGAGGAGACAATGATGTTAATTGTTGAGCCCTTTCAGTGGTCCTACCCATCTTTAAATTTTTAGAAGTATATGTGAGGCTGTGTTTATGTACATCATATGCAGACCATAAGAGGGATATAGATTCTCCAGAATCTGAAACCCTCTTCTGGAGTGTCTGAAGACAGCTACAGTGTACTTATATCTAATAAATACATAAATAAATAAATAAATAAATAAATAAATAAATAAATATACATTTTTTAAAAGGGATAAGAAAGAAAGAAAAACCAGGCAGGCTTCCATCCTTGTCTTTCTTTCTCCCTGTCTGTCTGTCTTGCCTAGCCCCTTGCGTTGCCTAGCCTAGCCCCTTGCCTTGCCTAGCCCAGCTCCTTGCCTAGCCTAGCCTAGCCCAGCCCTTCCTTGCCTAGCCCTGCCTATCCCTGTCTTTAACCAGGCTGGCCTCGAACTCAGAAACTGACTGCCTCTGCCTCCAGAGTGCTCTCATTAAGAGCTCGAGCCACCACTGACTGTTGGGTTTTCTAAGTCTTACATAGGTATGGTCTGTTTCTCAACTGTGAAACCCTAATTAACACATGTAGTCTGTCCTAGGTCAGCCATAGCTACAGACTGAGGCCTTTTCTAAAACAAAACAAAAGAAAACAAAAAAATAGAAATAATAAAATAAATAAATTAAGAAACCACATGATATCTTTTCTTTCTTTCAATGATACTCAGAGTTTGAAGCAGTTCACCCATGAGACCTCAGCTCCGGACATTGAGGCTGTTTCCCTAACAAGTATTATGGCTGAACCTGAGGGGTTCTACTGCTGATTTGTGTCCCCCTCTTTAAAAAAATAGTTGTTTTCAAAGGCTGCAGGTTCTTAGCTCTGTTCCTTGTTACAGTTGAGTCACAGCCCTGAAAGTTCAGTGGTAGTTAAAGGCACTGAGAAGGGCTTCCTATAGACATCAAAGACCAAGTCTTTGTTATTAAAAAGTTAATCTGGATTCCCCCACACCCTGGCATCCTTAGAATTCCTAGAAAGGAAGGCAGGGACCTGGGCAGAAGGGTGCAAGGCTACTGGTGTTTGTAAGTGGTAACAGAAAGCTTTCTCTTGTTGGTACCCTACCCCAAGTTACACTGTCACTTCTTTTTCCTAGTTGTTGTTTTGTCGGTTTGTATTCTCAACATAGACCCTTTTCCTTCCTAACCTTGGCTGTCCTGAACCTTACTGTCCTTGAACTCAGTGATTTGCCTGTCTTGCTGGGATGAAACTGTGAGCTACCATCCAGAAGGAAGCACCCTGCTGAGGTTAGATTGGGGTCTCTTCCATTTTCCTCTATGAACATGCATATGGCAGGCCTGTTCTTTCTTTTTTACTTTTCCTTTTCTTTTTAAAGATTTATTTATTTATTATATTTAAGTATGCTGTAGCTATCTTCAGACAGTCCAGAAGAGGGTGTCAGATTCTGAAGAATCTAAATCATTCTTATTGTCTGCATATGATGTATATAAACCCAGCCTCACATATACTCAAAAAAAAAAAAAAAGAAAGAAAGATGTGGCTACAGAGAGGGCTCAACAATTAAGAGCATTGTCTCCTCTTCCAGAGAACCTGGGCTCAATTACCAGTATTATATATGGTGGCCCATCTCCAGTTCCAGGGGATCTAATACTCTGTTCTGGAGTCTGTGGGCACAGCATACACATGCAAAACATTCTTACACAATCATTGAGAGAGGAGAGAGAGGGGTTGAGAGAGAGGGGAGGTAATCTTTCTTTCTTTCTTTCTTTCTTTCTTTCTTTCTTTCTTTCTTTCTTTCTTTCTTTCTTTCTTTCTTTCTTTCTTTCTTTCTTCTCACCCTGGCCTAGCCTACCCTAGCCTACCCTATAGCCTACCCTAGCCTACCCTATAGCCTACCCTAGCCTACCCTATAGCCTACCCTAGCCTACCCTAGCCTACCCTAGCCTACCCTATAGCCTACCCTAGCCTACCCTATAGCCTACCCTAGCCTACCCTAGCCTACCCTAGCCTAACCTAGCCTAACCTAGCCTAACCTAGCCTACCCTAGCCCTGCCTAACCATGTCTTTCACCAGGGTGGCCTCGAACTCAGAAACTTACTGCCTCTGCCTACAGAGTGCTCTCATTAAGAGCTTGAGCCACCACTGAAGGTCGGGTTTTCTAAACCTTACCTTGCTCTTGGTGTCTGTTCTCAGCTGTGAAACCCTAATTAACACAGGTAGGCAGTCCTGGGTCAGCCAGAGCTACAGACTGAGGCCTTCTCTAAAAACAAATAAAACAAAACAAAACAACAAATAGAAATAATAAAATACATAAATTAAACAACCACAGCATAGCTTTTCTCTCTCTAGGTGGTACTCAGAAATTCCAGCAGTTGGCCTGTGACACCTCAGCTCAGTATATGTGAGGCTGTGTTTATGTACATCATACACAGACCATAAGAGGGATTTAGATTCTCTAGAATCTAACACACTCTTCTGGAGTGTCTGTAGACAGCTACAGTGTACTTATATATAATAAATACATAAATAAATAAACATTTTTTAAAGGATAAGAAAGAAAGAAAGACCAGGCAGGCCTGCCATCCTTATCTCTGTCTGTCTGTCTGTCTGTCTGTCTGATCCCCTGGAACTGCAGATGGGCCACCATATAGTTGCTGGTAGTTGATCCCAGGTTCTCTGGAAGAGGAGACAATGCTGTTAATTGTTGATCCCTTTTAGTGGCCCCACCCATATTTAAATTTTTAGAAGTATATGAGAGGCTGTATTTATGTACATCATATGCAGACCATAAGAGGGATTTAGATTCTCCAGAATCTGACACCCTCTTCTGGAGTGTCTGAGGACAGCTACAGTGTACTTATATCTAATAAATAAATAAATAAATAAATAAATAAATAAATAAATAAATAAATAAATAAATAAACATTTTTTAAAAAGGATAAGAAAAAAAGAAAGTCCAGCAGGCCTGCCATCCTTATTTCTGTCTGTCTGTCTGTCTGTCTGTCTGATCCCCTGGAACTGGAATGGGCCACCATATAGTTGCTGGTAGTTGATCCGAGTTTCTCTGGAAGAGGAGACAATGCTGTTAATTGTTGAGTCCTTTCAGTGGCCCCACACATCTTTAAATTTTTAGAAGTATATGTGAGTCTGTGTTTATGTACATCATATGCAGACCATGAGAGGGATTTAGATTCTCCAGAATCTGACAACATCTTCTGAAGTGTCTGAAGACAGCTACAGTGGTCTTATATCTAATAAATACATAAATAAATAAAAAATAAATAAATAAATAAATAAATAAACATTTTTTCAACAGTATAATAAAGAAAGAAAGACCAGGCAGGCCTGCCATCCTTATATCTGTCTGTCTGTCTGTCTGTCTGATCCCCTGGAACTGGAGATGGGCCACCATATAGTTGCTGGTAGTTCATCCCAGGTTCTCTGGAAGAGGAGACAATGCTGTTAATTGTTGAGCCCTTTCAGTGACCCCACCCATCTTTAAATTTTTAGAAGTATATGTGAGACTGTGTTTATGTACATCATATGCAGACCATAAGAGGGATTTAGATTCTTCAGAATCTGACACCCTCTTCTGGAGTGTCTGAAGACAGCTACAGTGTACTTATATATAAAAAATACATAAATAAATAAATAAATAAACATTTTTTAAAAGGATAAGAAAGAAAGAATGACCAGGCAGGCCTGCCATCCTTATCTCTGTCTGTCTGTCTGTCTGTTTGTCTGTCTGATCCCCTGAAACTGGAGATGGGCCACCATATAGTTGCTGGTAGTTGATCCCAGGTTCTCTGGAAGAGGAGACAATGCTGTTAATTGTTGGTTCTTTTCAGTGGCCCCAACCATCTTTTAATTTTTAGAAGAATATGTGAGGCTGTGTTTATGTACATCATATGCAGAACATAAGTGGGATTTACATTCTACAGAATCAAACAGCCTCTTCTGGAGTGTCTGAAGATAGCTACAGTGTACTTATATCTAATAAATACATAAATAAATAAATAAATAAATAAATAAACCTTTTTTAAAATGATAAGAAAGAAAGAAAGACCAGGCAGGCCTGCCATCCTTATCTCTGTCTGTCTGTCTGTGTGTCTGTCTGATCCCCTGGAACTGGAAATGGGCCACCATATAATTGCTGGTTGTTGATCCCAGGTTCTCTGGAAGAGGAGACAATGCTGTTAATTGTTGATCCCTTTTAGTGGCCCCACCCATATTTAAATTTTTAGAAGTATATGAGAGGCTGTGTTTATGTACATCATATGCAGACCATAAGAGGGATTTAGATTCTCCAGAATCTGACACCCACTTCTGGAGTGTCTGAAGACAAGTATTGTGTACTTATATCTAATAAATACATTAAAAATAAATAATTAAATAAATATAAATAAATAAATAAACATTTTTTTAAACGGAGAAGAAAGAAAGAAAGACCATGCAGGCCTGCCATCCTTATCACTTTTGTCTGTCTGTCTGTCTGTCTGATCCCCTGTAACTGGAGATGGGCCACCATATAGTTGCTGGTAGTTGATCCCAGGTTCTCTGGAAGAGGAGACAATGCTGTTAATTGTTGAGCCCTTTCAGTGGCCCCACCCATCTTTAAATTTTTAGAATTATATGTGAGGCTATGTTTATGTACATCAAATGCAGACCATAAGAGGGATTTAGATTCTCCAGCATCTGACACCCTCTTCTGGAATGTCTGAAGACAGCTACAGTGTACTTATATCTAATAAATACATAAATAAACAAATAAATATTTTTAAATAAGGATAATAAAGAAAGAAAGTCCAGGCAGGCCTTCCATCCTTATCTCTGTCTGTCTGTCTGTCTGTCTGTCTGATCCCCTGGAACTGGAGATGGGCCACCATATAATTGCTGGTTGTTGATCCCAGGTTCTCTGGAAGAGGAGACAATGCTGTTAATTGTTGATCCCTTTTAGTGGCCCCACTATCTTTAAATTTTTAGAAGTATATGTGAGGCTGTGTTTATGTACATCATATGCAGATCATAAGAGGTATTTACATTCTCCAGAATCTGACACCCTCTTCCTGAGTGTCTGAAGACAGCTACAGTGTACTTATATCTAATAAATACATAAATAAATAAATAAACATGTTTTAAAAAAGGATAAGAAAGAAAGAAAAACCAGGCAGGCCTGCCATCCTTGTCGGTCTGTCTGTCTGTCTCTCTGATACCCTGGATCTGGAGATGGGCCACCATATATTTGCTGGTAGTTGATCCCAGGTTCTCTGGAAGAGGAGACAATGCATTTAATTGTTGAGCCCTTTCAGTGGCCCCACCCATCTTTAAATTTTTAGAAGTAAATGTGAAGCTGTTTTTATGTACATCATATGCAGATCATAAGAGGGACTTAGATTCTCCAGAAACTGACACCCTCTTCCTGAGTGTCTGAAGACAGCTACAGTGTACTTATATCTAATAAATTCATAAATAAATAAATAAACATTTTTAAACGGATAAGAAAGAAATAAAAACCAGGAAGGCCTGCCATCCTTGTCTGTATGTCTGTCTGTCTGTCTGATCCCCTGGAACTGGACATGGGCCACCATATAGTTGCTGGTAGTTGATCCCAGGTTCTCTGGAAGAGGAGACAATGCTGTTAATTGTTGAGCCCTTTCAGTGGCCCCACCCATCTTTAAATTTTTAGAAGTATATGTGAGGCTGTGTTTATGTACCGAATATGCAGACCATAAGAGGGATTTAGATTCTCCAGAATCTGACACCCTCTTCTGGAGTGTCTGAAGACAGCTACAGTGTACTTATATCTAATAAATTCATAAATAAACAAATAAACATTTTTAAAAAATTATAATAAATAAAGAGAGACCAGGCAGGCCTGCCATCCTTATCTCTGACTGTCTGTATGTCTGTCTGTCTGTCTATCTTATCCCCTGGAACTGGAGATGGGTCACCATATAGTTGCTGGTAGTTGATCCCAGATTCTCTGGAAGAAGAGACAATGCTGTTAATTGTTGAGCCCTCTCAGTGGCCCCGCCCATCTTTAAATTTTTAGAAGTATATGTGAGACTGTGTTTATGTACATCATATGCTTACCATAAGAGGGATTAAGATACTCCAGAATCTGACACCCTCTTCTGGAGTGTCTGAAGACAGCTACAATCCTTTTTTAGGATTGCTCACCATATTCCATGTTCTACATTGTGATTTTCTCATTTTTCAACTTTTTCAGGGTTTCTCATCTTATGTCAAGTCCTACAGTGAAATTTTCTCATTTTTTGACTTTTTCAGGGTGTCTCATCTTATTCCAAGTCCTACAGTGTGATTTTCTCATTTTTCGACTTTGTCAGGGTTTCTCACCATATTGCAGGTCCTACAAGTGTGAATTTCTTATTTTTGGACTTTTTCAGGGTTTCTCACCATATTCCAGCTCCTACAGTGTGTTTTTGTCATTTTTTGTCTTTTTCACGGTTTCTCATCTTATTCCAAGTCCTATATTGTGATTTTCTCATTTTTTGACTTTTTCAGGGTTTCTCACCATATTGCAGGTACTACAAGTTTGATTTTCTTATTTTTTGATCTTTCAGGGTTTCTCACCATATTCCAGGTCCTACTGTTTGATTTTCTCATTTTTAGACTTTTTCAGGGTTTCTCAACATATTCCAGGTACTACAGTCTGATTTTCTCTTTTTTTGACTTTTTCAGGGTTTCTCATCATATTCCAAGTCCTAGAGTGTGATTTTCTCTTTTTTTGACTTTTTCAGAGTTTCTCACCATATTCCAGGTCCTATAGTGTGATTTTCTCATTTTAAGACTTTTTCAGGGTTTCTCAACATATTCCAACTCCTTCAGTGTATTTTTCTCATTTTTCGACTTTTTTAGGGTTTCTCATCTTATTCCAAGTCCTACAGTGTGATTTTCTCATTTTAAGACTTTTTCAGGGTTTCTCAACATATTCCAGGTCCTACAGTGTGATTTTCTCATTTTTTGACTTTTTCAGGGTTTCTCACCATATTGGAGGTTCTACAAGTGTGATTTTCTTATTTTTCGACTTTTTCAGGGTTTACTCACCATATTCCATCTTCTACAGTGTATTTTTCTCATTTTTTGACTTTTTCACGGTTTCTCATCATATTCTAAATCCTACAGTGTGATTTTCTCATTTTTGGAATTTTTCAGGGTTTATCACCATATTGCAGGTACTACAAGTTTGATTTTCTTATTTTTCGACTGTTTGAGTGTTTCTCACCATATTGCAGGTCCAACTGTGTGATTTTCTCATTTTGAGACTTTTTCCATGTTTCTCACCATATTCCAGCTACTACAGTCTGATTTTCTCATTTTTGACTTTTTCAGGGTTTCTCATTATATTCCAAGTCCTAGAGTGTGATTTTTCCAATTTTTCGCCTTTTTCAGAGTTTCTCACCATATTCCATGTTCCACAGTGTGATTTTCTCATTTTTTGACTTTTTCAGGATTGCTCACCATATTCCATCTTCTACATTCTGATTTTCTCATTTTTCAACTTTTTCAGGGTTTCTCATCTTATTCCAAGTCCTACAGTGAAATTTTCTCATTTTTCGACATTTTCAGGGTTTCTTACCATATTCCAGGTCCTACAGTGTGATTTTCTCATTTTTTGACTTTTTCAGAATTTCTCACCCTATTGCAGGTGCTACAATATGATTTTCTCATTTTTCGACTTTTTCAGGTTTTCTCACCATATTGCAGGTACTACAAGTTTGATTTTCTTATTTTTCGACTGTTTCAGGGTTTCTCACCATATTCCAAGTCCTACTGTGTGATTATCTCATTTTTAGACTTTTTCAGTGTTTTCTCACAATATTCCAGGTACTACAGTGTGATTTTCTCATTTTTTGACTTTTTCAGGTTTTCTCATCATATTCCAAATCCTACAGTGTGATTTTCTCTTTTTCCGACTTTTAAAGGGTTTCTTACCATATTCCATGTCCTAGTCTGTAATTTTCTCATTTTTCGACTTTTTCAGGGTTTCTCACCATATTGGAGGTCCTACTTGTGTGATTTTCTTATTCTTCGACTTTTTCAGGTTTTCTCACCACATTCCAACTCCTACAGTATATTTTTCTCATTTTTGACTTTTTCATGGTTTCTCATCATATTCCAAATCCTACAGTGTGATTTTTTCATTTTTCGACTTTTTCAGGGTTTCTCACCATATTGCAGGTACTTCAAGTTTGATTTTCTTATATTTCGACTGTTTCACGGTTTCTCACCATATTTCAGGTCCTACTGTGTGATTTTCTCATTTTTTGAATTTTTCAGTGTTTCTCACCATATTCCAGGTCCTACAGTGTGTTTTTCTCATTTTTCGACTTTTTCAGGGTTTCTCACCTTATTGGAGGTCCTACAATTGTGATTTTCTAATTTTTTAACCTTTTCAGGGTTTCTCTCCATATTCCAGCTCCTACAGTGTATTTTTCTCATTTTTTTACTTTTTCACGGTTTCTCATCATATTCGAAGTCCTACAGTGTGATTTTCTCATTTTTCGACTTTTTCAGGGTTTCTCACCATATTTCAGGTACTACAGTTTTATCTTATTTTTAGACTTTTTCAGTGTTTCTCACCATATTCCAGGTACTACAGTGTGATTTTCTCATTTTTTGACTTTTTCAGGGTTTCTCATCGTATTCCAAGTCCTAGAGTTTGATTTTCGCATTTTTCAAATTTTTCAGGGATTCTCAGCATATTCCAGTTCCTACAATTTGATTTTCTAATTTTTTGACTTTTTCAGGGTTTCTCATCATATTTCAGGTACTACATGTTTTATCTTATTTTTAGACTTTTTCAGTGTTTCTCACCATATTCCAGGTACTACAGTGTGATTTTCTCATTTTTCGACTTTTTCAGGGTTTCTCACCATATTCCAAGTCCTACAGTGTGATTATCTCATTTTTTGACTTTTTCTGGGTTTCTCATCATATTCCAAGTCCTAGAGTGTGATTTTCGCATTTTTCGAATTTTTCAGGGATTCTCAGCATATTCCAGTTCCTTCAGTGTGATTTTCTCATTTTTCGACTTTTTCAGGGTTTCTCACCATATCCCAAGTCCTACAGTGTGATTTTCTCATTTTAAGACTTTTTCAGGGTCTCTCACCATATTGCAAGTCCTACAAGTGTGTATTTCTTTTTTTTTTTTTTTTGACTTTTTCATGACTTCTCACCATATTCCAGCTCCTACAGTGTCATTTTCTCATTTTTCGACATTTTCAGGGTTTCTTACCATATTCCAGGTCCTACAGTGTGATTTTCTCATTTTAAGACTTTTTCTGTTTTTCTCATCATATTCTGGGTCCTAGTGCATGATTTTCTCATTTTTCGAATTTTTCAGGGTTTCTCACCATATTCCAAGTCCTACAGTGTAATTTTCTCATTTTTTGACTTTTTCAGGGTTTCTCATCATATTCCAAGTCCTAGAGTGTGATATTCTCATTTTTCGACTTTTTCAGGGTTTGTCACCATATTGCATGTACTACAAGTTTGATTTTCTTATTTTTCGACTGTTTCAGGGTTTCTCACCTCATTCCAGGTCCTACTGGGTGATTTTCTCATTTTAATACTTTTTTAGTGTTTCTCACCATATTCCAGGTACTACAGTGTGATTTTTTCATTTTTTGACTTTTTCACGGTTTCTCATCATATTCCAAGTCCTAGAGTGTGATTTTTGCCTTTTTCGTATTTTTCAGGGTTTCTCAACATATTCCAGGTCCTACAGTTTGATTTTCTCATTTTTCGACTTTTTCAGGGTTTCTCACCAGCTTCCAGGTCCTACTGCGTGATTTTCTCATTTTTCGACTTTTTTCAGGATTTCTCACCATATTCTGGGTCCTACTACATGATTTTCTCATTTTTCGATGTTTCAGGGTTTCTCACCATATTCCAGTCCTAGAGTGTCCTTTTCTCATTTTTTAACTTTTTCAGGGTTTCTTAAGGTATTCCAGGTTCTACATTGTCATTTTCTCATTTTTCGAATATTTCAGGTTTTCTCAACATATTCCAGGTCCTACACTGTCATTTTATAATTTGCGACTTTTTCAGAGTTTCTCACCATATTCCATGTACTACAGTGTGATTTTTCTCATTTTTTGACTTTTTCAGGGTTTCTCACCATATTCCAGGTCCTACGGTGTGATTTTCTCATTTTAAGACTTTTTCAGTATTTTTCACAATATTCCAAGTACTACAGTGTGATTTTCTATTTTAAGACTTTTTCAGTGTTTCTCACCAAATCTCAGGTCCCACTGCGTGATTTTCTCATTTTTCGACTTTTTCAGTGTTTTCTAACCATATTCAAGGTACTACAGTGTTATTTTCTCATTTTTTGACTTTTTCAGGGTTTCTCACCATATTCCAAGTCCTACAGTGTGATTTTCTCATTTTTCGAATTTTTCAGGGTTTCTCAACATATTCCAGATCCTACAGATTGATTTTCTCATTTTTCGACTTTTTCAGGATTTCTCACCAGCTTCCAGGTCCTACTGCGTGATTTTCTTATTTTTTGACTTTTTTTCAGGGTTTCTCACCATATTCTGTGTCCTACTGCATGATTTTCTCATTTTTCGACATTTTCAGAGTTTCTCACCATATTCCAAATCCTAGAGTGTGATATTCTCATTTTAAGACTTTTTCAGTGTTTCTCACCATATTGCAGGTACTACTGCATGATTTTCTCATTTTTCGACTTTTTCAGGGTTTCTCACCAGCTTCCAGGTCCTACTGCGTGATTTTCTTATTTTTTTGACTTTTTTTCAGGGTTTCTCACCATATTCTGGGTCCTACTGCATGATTTTCTCATTTTTTGATATTTTCAGAGTTTCTCACCATATTCCAAATCGTAGAGTGTGATATTCTCATTTTAAGACTTTTTCAGTGTTTCTCACCATATTGCAGGTACTCCTGCATGATTTTCTCATTTTTCGACTTTTTCAGGGTTTCTCACCATATTCCAAGTCCTACAGTGTGATTTTTCATTTTTTGACTTTTTCAGGGTTACTCATCTTATTCCAAGCCACACCCATCTTTAAATTTTTAGAAGAAAATGTGAGGCTGTGTTTATATACATCATATGCAGATGGTAAGAGGGATTTAGATTCTCCAGAATCTGACACCCTCTCCTGGAGTGTCTGAAGACCGCTACAGTGTACTTATATCTAATAAATACATAAATAAATAAATAAATAAATAAATAAATAAACATTTTTTTAAAAGGGATAAGAAAGAAAGAAAAACCAGGCAGGCCTCCATCCTTGTCTGTCTTTCTCTCTGTCTGTCTGTCTTGCCTAGCCCCTTGCGTAGCCTAGCCTAGCCCCTTGCCTTGCCTAGCCTAGCCCAGCCCTGCCTTGCCTAGCCCTGCCTATCCCTGTCTTTAACCAGGCTGGCCTCGAACTCAGAAACTGACTGCTTCTGCCTCCAGAGTGCTCTCATTAAGAGCTCAAGCCACCACTGACTGTTGGGTTTTCTAAGTCTTACATAGGTATGGTCTGTTTCTCAACTGTGAAACCCTAATTAACACATGTAGTCTGTCCTAGGTCAGCCATAGCTACAGACTGAGGCCTTTTCTAAAACAAAACAAAAGAAAACAAAAAAAAATAGAAATAATAAAATAAATAAATTAAGAAACCACATGATATCTTTTCTTTCTTTCAATGATACTCAGAGTTTGAAGCAGTTCACCCATGAGACCTCAGCTCCGGACATTGAGGCTGTTTCCCTAACAAGTATTATGGCTGAACTTGAGGGGTTCTACTGCTGATTTGTGTCCCCCACTTTAAAAAAATAGTTGTTTTCAAAGGCTGCAGGTTCTTAGCTCTGTTCCTTGTTACAGTTGAGTCACAGCCCTGAAAGTTCAGTGGTAGTTAAAGGCACTGAGAGGGGCTTCCTATAGACATCAAAGACCAAGTCTTTGTTATTAAAAAGTTAATCTGGATTCCCCCACACCCTGGCATCCTTAGAATTCCTAGAAAGGAAGGCAGGGACCTGGGCAGAAGGGTGCAAGGCTACTGGTGTTTGTAAGTGGTAACAGAAAGCTTTCTCTTGTTGGTACCCTACCCCAAGTTACACTGTCACTTCTTTTTCCTAGTTGTTGTTTTGTAGGTTTGTATTCTCAACATAGACCCTTTTCCTTCCTAACCTTGGCTGTCCTGAACCTTACTGTCCTTGAACTCAGTGATTTACCTGTCTTGCTGGGATGAAACTGTGAGCTACCATCCAGAAGGAAGCACCCTGCTGAGGTTAGAATGGGGTCTCTTCCATTTTCCTCTATGAACATGCATATGGCAGGCCTGTTCTTTCTTTTTTACTTTTCCTTTTCTTTTTAAAGATTTATTTATTTATTATATTTAAGTATGCTGTAGCTATCTTCAGACAGTCCAGAAGAGGGTGTCAGATTCTGAAGAATCTAAATCATTCTTATTGTCTGCATATGATGTATATAAACACAGCCTCACATATACTCAAAAAAAAAAAAAAAGAAAGAAAGATGTGGCTACAGAGAGGGCTCAACAATTAAGAGCATTGTCTCCTCTTCCAGAGAACCTGGGCTCAATTACCAGTATTATATATGGTGGCCCATCTCCAGTTCCAGGGGATCTAATACTCTGTTCTGGAGTCTGTGGGCACAGCATACACATGCAAAACATTCTTACACAATCATTGAGAGAGGAGAGAGAGGGGTTGAGAGAGAGGGGAGGTAATCATACCTCCTGACGAGTTTGAAGACCTGAGCTTCATCACTCACACAAATAAATAAATGCAAAATATTTTTAAAAAATAAACTCTGCCATTGCCCTTTAAAAATTCCTAGAAAACAAGTTTTATAAGCAACAGTTATATTTACTATATCTAAAGTACAGTCATGAGCATATTCTCTAAATAGAAAAAGGCCTGTTAGTCTTAGAAATGGAAAAGACAAACCAAGGAAGGTTTGCAATTACATAATGAGGCAGCTCAGCCCAGCTCTTAGGTTGGAAATAAGACTGGAGAATAGGATACACCTGAAGACAGCCAGCCATTGCTTTTTGTTTTGGAGGCTGAAAGGATACACCTGAAGACAGCCAATGCTGTGTGATGGTGATCTGGTATTTTTTTTTTAATTTTTAAAAACTTTAACACTTTCTTTCTTTCTTTCTTTCTTTCTTTCTTTCTTTCTTTCTTTCTTTCTTTCTTTCTTTCTTTCTTTCTTTCTTTCTTTCTTTCTTTCTTTCTTTCTTTCACCCTGGCCTAGCCTTCTCTAAAAACAAATAAAACAAAACAAAACAACAAATAGAAATAATAAAATACATAAATTAAACAACCACAGCATAGGTTTTCTCTCTCTAGGTGGTACTCAGAAATTCCAGCAGTTGGCCTGTGACACCTCAGCTCAGTATATGTGAGGCTGTGTTTATGTACATCATACACAGACCATAAGAGGGATTTAGATTCTCTAGAATCTAACACACTCTTCTGGAATGTCTGTAGACAGCTACAGTGTACTTATATATAATAAATACATAAATAAATAAACATTTTTTAAAGGAAAAGAAAGAAAGAAAGACCAGGCAGGCCTGCCATCCTTATCTCTGTCTGTCTGTCTGTCTGTTTGTCTGTCTGATCCCCTGAAACTGGAGATGGGCCACCATATAGTTGCTGGTAGTTGATCCCAGGTTCTCTGGAAGAGGAGACAATGCTGTTAATTGTTGGTTCTTTTCAGTGGCCCCAACCATCTTTTAATTTTTAGAAGAATATGTGAGGCTGTGTTTATGTACATCATATGCAGAACATAAGTGGGATTTACATTCTACAGAATCAAACAGCCTCTTCTGGAGTGTCTGAAGATAGCTACAGTGTACTTATATCTAATAAATACATAAATAAATAAATAAATAAATAAATAAACCTTTTTTAAAATGATAAGAAAGAAAGAAAGACCAGGCAGGCCTGCCATCCTTATCTCCGTCTGTCTGTCTGTGTGTCTGTCTGATCCACTGGAACTGGAAATGGGCCACCATATAATTGCTGGTTGTTGATCCCAGGTTCTCTGGAAGAGGAGACAATGCTGTTAATTGTTGATCCCTTTTAGTGGCCCCACCCATATTTAAATTTTTAGAAGTATATGAGAGGCTGTGTTTATGTACATCATATGCAGACCATAAGAGGGATTTAGATTCTCCAGAATCTGACACCCTCTTCTGGAGTGTCTGAAGACAAGTATTGTGTACTTATATCTAATAAATACATTAAAAATAAATAATTAAATAAATATAAATAAATAAATAAACATTTTTTTAAACGGAGAAGAAAGAAAGAAAGACCATGCAGGCCTGCCATCCTTATCACTTTTGTCTGTCTGTCTGTCTGTCTGATCCCCTCTAACTAGAGATGGGACACCATATAGTTGCTGGTAGTTGATCCCAGGTTCTCTGGAAGAGGAGACAATGCTGTTAATTGTTGAGCCCTTTCAGTGGCCCCACCCATCTTTAAATTTTTAGAAGTATATGTGAGGCTATGTTTATGTACATCAAATGCAGACCATAAGAGGGATTTAGATTCTCCAGCATCTGACACCCTCTTCTGGAGTGTCTGAAGACAGCTACATTGTACTTATATCTAATAAATACATAAATAAATAAATAAATATATACATACATAAATAAATAAACATTTTTTAAAAAGGATAAGAAAAAAAGAACGACCAGGCAGGCCTGCCATCCTTATCTCTGTCTGTCTGTCTGTCTGTCTGATCCACTGGAACGAAAGATGGGCCACCATATAGTTGCTCATTGTTGATCCCAGGTTCTCTGGAAGAGGAGTCAATGCTGTTAATTATTGAGCCCTTTCTGGGGCCCCACCCATCTTTAAATTTTTAGAACTATATGTGAGGCTGTGTTTATGTACATCATATGCAGACTATAAGAGGGATTTATATTCTCCAGAATCTGACACCCTCTTCTGGAGTGACTGAAGACAACTACAGTGTACTTATATCTAATAAATAAATAAATAAATAAATAAATAAATAAATAAAAAAACATTTTTAAAAATGGATAAGAAAGAAAGAAAGAAAGACCAGGCAGGCCTGCCATCCTTATCTCTGTCTATCTGTCTGTCTGTCTGATACCCTGGAACTGGAGATGGGCCACCATATAGTTGCTGGTAGTTGATCCCAGTTTCTCTGCAAGAGGAGACAATGCTGTTAATTTTTGAGCCCTTTCAGTGGCTCCACCCATCTTTAAATTTTTAGAAGAATTTGTGAGGCTGTGTTTATGTACATCAAATGCAGACCATAAGAGGGATTTAGATTTTTCAGAATCTGACACCCTCTTCTGGAGTGTCTGAAGACAGCTAGAGTGTACTTATATCTAATAAATACATAAATAAATAAATAAACATGTTTTAAAAAGGATAAGAAAGAAATAAAAACCAAGCAGGCCTGCCTTACTTGTCTGTTTGTCTATCTGTCTATCTGATCCCCTGAAACTGGAGATGGGCCACCATATTTTTGCTGGTAGTTGATCCCAGGTTCTCTGGAAGAGGAGACAATGCTGGTATTTGTTGAGCCCTTTAAGTGGCCCCACCCATCTTTAAATTTTTAGAAGTATATATGAGGCTGTGTTTATATACATCATATGCAGACCATAAGAGGGATTTAGATTCTCCGTAATCTGACACACTCTTCTGGAGTGTCTGAAGACAGCTACTGTGTACTTATATCTAATAAATACATACATAAATAAATAAATAAACATTTTTTAAAAGGATAAGAAGGAAAGAAAGACCAGGCAAGCCTGCCATCCTTATCTCTGTCTGTCAGTCTGTCTGTCTGATCCCCTGGAACTAGAGATGGGCCACCATATAGTTGCTGGTAGTTGATCCCAGGTTCTCTGGAAGAGGAGACAATGCTGTTAATTGTTGAGCCCTTTCAGTGGCCCCACCCATCTTTAAATTTTTAGAAGTATATGTGAGGCTGTGTTTATGTACATTGTATGCAGACCATAAGAGGGATTTAGATTCTCCAGAAACTGATACCCTCTTCTGGAGTGTCTGAAGACATCTACAGTTTACTTATATCTAATAAAGAAAGAAAGAAAGAAAGAAAGAAAGAAAGAAAGAAAGAAAGAAAGAAAGAAAGAAAGATGTTTTAAAAAGGATAAGAAAGAATGAAAAACCAGACAGGCCTGCCATTCTAGTCTGTCTGTCTGTCTGTCTGTCTGATCCCCTGGAACTGGAGATGGGCCATTATATAGTTGCTGGTAGTTGATCCCAGGTTCTCTGGAAGAGGAGACAAGGCTGTTAATTGTTGAGCCCTTTCAGTGGCCCCACCCATCTTTAAATTTTTAGAAGTATATATGAGGCTGTGTTAATGTACATCATATGCAGTCCATAAGAGGGATTTAGATACTCCAGAACCTGAAACCCTCCTCCTGAGTTTCTGAAGACAGCTACAGTGTACTTAAATCTAATAAATAAATAAATAAATAAATAAATAAATAAATAAATAAATAAATAAACATTTTAAAAGGATAAGAAAGAAAGAAAGAAAGAACAGGCAGGCCTTCGATCCTTATCTCTTCTGTCTGTCTGTCTGTCTATCTGATCCCCTGGAACTGGAGATGGGCCACCATATAGTTGCTGGTAGTTGATCCCAGGTTCTCTGGAAGAGGAGACAATGCTGTTAATTGTTGAGCCCTTTCAGTGGCCCCACACATCTTTAAATTTTTGGAAGTAATTGTGAGTCTGTGCTTATGTACATCATTTGCAGTCCATAAGAGGGATTTAGATTCTCCAGAATCTGACACCCTCTTCCTCAGTGTCTGAAGACAGCTACAGTGTACTTATATCTAATATACATTAATAAATAAATAAACATTTCTTAAAAAGGATAAGAAAGAAAGAAAGACCAGGCAGGCCTGCCATCCTTATCTCTATCTGTCTGTATGTCTGTCTGTCTGTCTGATCCCCTGGAACTGGAGATGGGCCACCATATAGTTGCTGGTAGTTGAACCCAGGTTCTCTGGAAGAGGAGACAATGCTGTTAATTTTTGAGCAGTAAAGTGGCCCCACCCATCTTTAAATTTTTAGAAGTATATGTGAGGCTGTGTTTATGTACCTCATATGCAGACCATAAGAGGGATTTAGATTGTCCAGAATCTGACACTGTCTTCTGGAGTGTCAGAAGACTGCTACCATGTACTTATATCTAATAAATAAATAAATAAATAAATAATCATTTTTTAAAAATGATAAGAAAAAAAGAAAGTCCAGGCAGTCCTGCGTTCCTTAACTCTGTCTGTCTGTCTGTCTGTCTGATCCCGGAGAACTGGAGATGGGCCACCATATAGTGGCTGATAGTTGATCCCAGGTTCTCTGGAAGAGGAGACAATGCTGTTAATTGTTGAGCCCTTTCAGTGGCTCCACTCATCTTTAAATTTTTAGAAGTGTATGTGAGGCTGTGTTTATGTACATCATAGGCAGACTATAGGAGGGATTTAGATTCTCCAGAATCTGACACCCTCTTCTGGAGTGTCTGAAGACAGCTACAGTTTACTTATATCTAATAAATACATAAATAAATAAATAAATGAATAAATAAATAAATAAATAAATAAATAAATAAATAAATAAACATTTTTTAAAAAGGATAAGAAAGTAAGAAAGACCGGGCAGGCCTGCCACCCTTATCTCTGTCTGTCTGTCTGTCTGTCTGATCCCTGGAACTGCAGATGGGCCACCATATAGTTGCTGGTAGTTGATCCCAGGTTCTCTGGAAGAGGAGACAACGCTGTTAATTGTTGATCCCATTCTTTGGCCCCACCCATCTTTAAATTTTTAGAAGTATACTTGAGTCTGTGTTTATGTACATCATATGCAGACCATAAGAGGCATTTAGATTCTCCAGAATCTCACACCCTCTTCTGGAGTGTCTGAAGACAGCTACAGTGTACTTATATCTAATAAATAAATAAATAAATTAATTAATTAATAAGTAAACATTTTTTCAAATGGATAAGAAAGAAAGAAAGACCAGGCAGGCCTGCCATCCTCATTTCTGTCTGTCTGTCTGTCTCTCTATATGATCCTTTGGAACTGAAGATAGGCCACTATATAGTTGCTGGTAGTTGATCCCAGGTTCTCTGGAAGAGGAGACAATGCTGTTAATTGTTGAGCCCTTTCAGTGGCCCCACCCATCTTTAAATTTTTAGAAGTATATCTGAGGCTGTGTTTATGTACATCATATGCAGACCATAAGATGGTTTTAGATTCTTCAGAATCTGACACCCTCTTCTGGAGTGTCTGTAGATAGCTACAGAGTACTTATATATAATAAATACATAAATAAATAAACATTTTTTAAAAAAGACAAGAAAGAAAGAAAGACCTGGCAGGCCTGCCATTCTTATCTCTGTCTGTCTGTCGTCTGTCTGTCTGATCCTCTGGTACTGGATATGGGCCACTATATAGTTGCTGGTAGTTTATCCAAGGTTCTCTGGAAGAGGAGACAATGCTGTAAATTATTGAGCCCTTTCAGTGGCCCTACCCTTCATTAAATTTTTATAAGTATATCTGAGGCTGTGTTTATGTACATCATATTCAGACCATAAGAGTGATTTAGAATTTCCAGAAACTGACACCCTCTTCTGGAGTGTCTGAAGACAGCTACAGTGTACGTAAATATAATAAATACATAAATAAATAAATAAATAAACATTTTTTAAAAAGGATAAGAAAGAAAGAAACACCAGGAAGTCCTGCCATCCTTATCTCTGTCTGTCTGTCTGTCTATCTATATGATCCTTTGGAACTGGAGATAGGCCACCATATAGTTGCTGGTAGTTGATCCCAGGTTCTCTGGAAGAGGAGACAATGCTGTTAATTGTTGAGCCCTTTCAGTGGCCCCACCCATCTTTAAATTTTTAGAAGGGTATGTGAGGCTGTGTTTATGTACATCATATGCAGACCATAAGAGGGATTTAGATTCTCCAGAATCTGACACCCTCTTCTGTATTTTCTGAAGACAGTTACAGTGTACTTATATCTAATAAATAAATAAATAAATAAATAAATAAATAAATAAATAAATATTTTTTAAAAAGGATAAGACAGAAAGAAAGACCAGGCAAGCCTGCCACCCTTATCTCTGTCTGTCTGTCTGTCTGTCTGTCTGTGTGATACCCTAGAACTGGAGATGGGCCACCATATAGTTGCTGGTAGTTTATCCAAGGTTCTCTGGAAGAGGAGACAATGCTGTTAATTGTTGAGCCCTTTCTGTGGCCCCACCCATCTTTAAAATTTTAGAAGTATATGTGAGGCTGTGTTTATGTACATCATATGCAGACCATAAGAGGGATTTAGATTCTCCAGAATCTGACACCCTCTTCTGGAGTGTCTGAAGACAGCTACAGTTTACTTATATCTAATAAATACATAAATGAATAAATAAATAAATGAATAAATAAATAAATAAATAAATAAATAAATAAATAAATAAACATTTTTTAAAAAGGATAAGAAAGTAAGAAAGACCGGGCAGGCCTGCCACCCTTATCTCTGTCTGTCTGTCTGTCTGTCTGTCTGATACCCTGGAACTGTAGATGGGCCACCATAGTGTTGCTGGTAGTTGATCCCAGGTTCTCTGGAAGAGGATACAATGCTGTTAATTGTTGAGCCCTTTCAGTGGCGCCACCCATCTTTAAATATTTAGAAGTATATGTGAGGCTGTGTTTATGTACATCTTATGCAGACCATAAATGTGATTTAGAGTCTCCAGAATCTGACACCCTCTTCTGGAGTGTCTGAAGACAGCTACAGTGTACTTATATCAAATAAATAAATAAATAAATAAATAAATAAATAAATAAATAAATAAATAAACATTTTTTAAACAGGATAAGAAAGAAAGAAAAACCAGGCAGGCCTGCCATCCTTATCTCTGTCTGTCTTTCTGTCTGTCTACAGTCTGTCTGATCC
This sequence comes from Mus caroli, assembly GCF_978045245.1. NCBI lineage: Eukaryota > Metazoa > Chordata > Mammalia > Rodentia > Muridae > Mus > Mus caroli. The sequence continues at coordinate 92,298 of NW_028227318.1, read as the reverse complement.
CCTTGGACTCGAGATGGGCCACCATATAGTTGCTGGTAGTTGATCCCAGGTTCTCTGGAAGAGGAGACAATGCTGTTAATTTTTGAGCCCTTTCAGTGGCCCCACCCATCTTTAAATTTTTAGAAGTATATGTGAGGCTGTGTTCATGTACATCATATGCAGACCATAAGAGGGATATAGATTCTCCAGAATCTGACACCCTCTTCTGGAGAGTCTGAAGACAGCTACAGTGTACTTATATCTGATAAATAAATAAATAAATAAATAAATAAACAAATAAACAAATAAATAAACATTTTTTAAAAGGATAAGAAAGAAAGAAAAATCAGGCAGGCCTGCCATCCTTATCTCTGTCTGTCTGTCTGTCTGTCTTATCCCCTGGAACTTGAGATGGGCCAACATATAATTGCTGGTAGTTGATCCCAAGTTCTCTGGAAGAAGAGACAATGCTGTTAATTGTTCAGCCCTTTCAGTGGGCCCACCCATCTTTAAATTTTTAGAAGTATATGTGAGGCTGTGTTTATGTACATCATATGAAGACCATAAGAGGGATTTAGATTCTCCAGAAGATGAGACCCTCTTCTAGAGTGTCTGAAGACAGCTACAGTGTACTTATTTCTAATAAATAAATAAATAAATAAATAAATAAATAAATAAATAAATAAACATTTTTTTAAAGTATAAGAAAGAAAGAAAGACCAGGCAGGCCTCCATCCCTATCTCTGTCTCTCTGTCTGTCTGTCTGATACCCTGGAACTGGAGATGGGCCACCATATAGTTGCTGGTAGTTTATCCAATGTTATCTGGAAGAGGAGACAATGCTGTTAATTGTTGAGCCCTCTCAGTGGCCCCACCCATCTTTAAATATTTAGAGGTAAATGTGAGGCTGTATTTATGTACATCATATGCAGACCATAAGAGTGATTTAAATTCTCCAGAATCTGACACCCTCTTCTGGAGTGTCTGAAGACAGCTACAGTGTACTTATATCTAATAAATACATAAATATATAAATAAATAAATAAATAAACATTTTCTAAACAGGATACGTAAGAAAGAAAGACCAGGCAGGCCTGCCATCCTTATCTCTGTCTGTCTGTCTGTCTGTCTGATCCCTGGAACTGAAGATGGGCCACCATATAGTTGCTGGTAGTTGATCCCAGGTTCTCTGGAAGAGGAGACAACGCTGTTAATTGTTGAGCCCATTCTTTGGCCCCACCCATCTTTAAATTTTTAGAAGTATACTTGAGTCTGTGTTTATGTACATCATATGCAGACCATAAGAGGTATTTAGATTCTCCTGAATCTCACACCCTCTTCTGGAGTGTCTGAAGACAGCTACAGTGTACTTATATCTAATAAATAAATAAATAAATAAATTAATTAATTAATTAATTAATAAGTAAACATTTTTTCAAATGGATAAGAAAGAAAGAAAGACCAGGCAGGCCTGCCATCCTCATTTCTGTCTGTCTGTCTGTCTCTCTATATGATCCTTTGGAACTGAAGATAGGTCACCATATAGTTGCTGGTAGTTGATCCCAGGTTCTCTGGAAGAGGAGACAATGCTGTTAATTGTTGAGCCCTTTCAGTGGCCCCACCCATCTTTAAATTTTTAGAAGTATATCTGAGGCTGTGTTTATGTACATCATATGCAGACCATAAGATGGTTTTAGATTCTTCAGAATCTGACACCCTCTTCTGGAGTGTCTGTAGATATCTACAGAGTACTTATATATAATAAATACATAAATAAATAAACATTTTTTAAAAAGGACAAGAAATAAAGAAAGACCTGGCAGGCCTGCCATCCTTATCTCTGTCTGTCTGCCTGTCTGTCTGTCTGATCCTCTGGTACTGGATATGGGCCACCATATAGTTGCTGGTAGTTTATCCAAGGTTCTCTGGAAGAGGAGACAATGCTGTAAATTATTGAGCCCTTTCAGTGGCCCCACCCTTCATTAAATTTTTATAAGTATATCTGAGGCTGTGTTTATGTACATCATATTCAGACCATAAGAGTGATTTAGATTCTCCAGAAACTGACACCCTCTTCTGGAGTGTCTGAAGACAGCTACAGTGTACGTAAATATAATAAATACATGAATAAATAAATAAATAAACATTTTTAAAAAAGGATAAGAAAGAAAGAAACACCAGGAAGTCCTGCCATCCTTATCTCTGTCTGTCTGTCTGTCTATCTATATGATCCTTTGGAACTGGAGATAGGCCACCATATAGTTGCTGGTAGTTGATCCCAGGTTCTCTGGAAGAGGAGACAATGCTGTTAATTGTTGAGCCCTTTCAGTGGCCCCACCCATCTTTAAATTTTTAGAAGGGTATGTGAGGCTGTGTTTATGTACATCATATGCAGACCATAAGAGGGATTTAGATTCTCCAGAATCTGACACCCTCTTCTGTATTTTCTGAAGACAGCTACAGTGTACTTATATCTAATAAATACATAAATAAATAAATAAATAAATAAATAAATAAATAAACATTTTTTAAAAAGGATAAGACAGAAAGAAAGACCAGGCAAGCCTGCCACCCTTATCTCTGTCTGTCTGTCTGTCTGTCTGTCTGTCTGTCTGATACCCTGGAACTGTAGATGGGCCACCATAGTGTTGCTGGTAGTTGATCCCAGGTTCTCTGGAAGAGGATACAATGCTGTTAATTGTTGAGCCCTTTCAGTGGCGCCACCCATCTTTAAATATTTAGAAGTATATGTGAGGCTTTGTTTATGTACATCTTATGCAGACCATAAATGTGATTTAGATTCTCCAGAATCTGACACCCTCTTCAGGAGTGTCTGAAGACAGCTACAGTGTACTTATATTAAATAAATAAATAAATAAATAAATAAATAAATAAATAAACATTTTTTAAACAGGATAAGAAAGAAAGAAAGACCAGGCAGGCCTGCCATCCTTATCTCTGTCTGTCTTTCTGTCTGTCTACAGTCTGTCTGATCCCCTTGGACTCGAGATGGGTCACCATATAGTTGCTGGTAGTTGATCCCAGGTTCTCTGGAAGAGGAGACAATGCTGTTAATTTTTGAGCCCTTTCAGTGGCCCCACCCATCTTTAACTTTTTAGAAGTATATGTGAGGCTGTGTTCATGTACATCATATGCAGACCATAAGAGGGATATAGATTCTCCAGAATCTGACACCCTCTTCTGGAGAGTCTGAAGACAGCTACAGTGTACTTATATCTGATAAATAAATAAATAAATAAATAAATAAATAAATAAATAAACAAATAAACAAATAAATAAACATTTTTTAAAAGGATAAGAAAGAAAGAAAAATCAGGCAGGCCTGCCATCCTTATCTCTGTCTGTCTGTCTGTCTGTCTTATCCCCTGGAACTTGAGATGGGCCACCATATAGTTGCTGGTGTTTGATCCCACGTTCTCTGGAAGAAGAGACAATGCTGATAATTGTTGAGCCCTTTCAGTGGGCCCACCCATCTTTAAATTTTTAGAAGTATATGTGAGGCTGTGTTTATGTACATCATATGAAGACCATAAGAGGGATTTAGATTCTCCAGAAGATGAGACCCTCTTCTAGAGTGTCTGAAGACAGCTACAGTGTACTTATTTCTAATAAATAAATAAATAAATAAATAAATAAATAAATAAACATTTTTTTAAAGTATAAGAAAGAAAGAAAGACCAGGCAGGCCTTCATCCTTATCTCTGTCTCTCTGTCTGTCTGTCTGATACCCTGGAACTGGAGATGGGCCACCATATAGTTGCTGGTAGTTTATCCAATGTTCTCTGGAAGAGGAGACAATGCTGTTAATTGTTGAGCCCTCTCAGTGGCCCCACCCATCTATAAATTTTTAGAGGTAAATGTGAGGCTGTATTTATGTACATCATATGCAGACCATAAGAGTGATTTAAATTCTCCAGAATCTGACACCCTCTTCTGGAGTGTCTGAAGACAGCTACAGTGTACTTATATCTAATAAATACATAAATAAATAAATAAATAAATAAACATTTTTTAAACAGGATAAGTAAGAAAGAAAGACCAGGCAGGCCTGCCATCCTTATCTCTGTCTGTCTGTCTGTCTGTCTGATCCCTGGAACTGCATATGGGCCACCATATAGTTGCTGGTAGTTGATCCCAGGTTCTCTGGAAGAGGAGACAACACTGTTAATTGTTGAGCCCATTTTTTGGCCCCACCCATCTTTAAATTTTTAGAAGTATACTTGAGTCTGTGTTTATGTACATCATATGCAGACCATAAGAGGTATTTAGATTCTCCTGAATCTCACACACTTTTCTGGAGTGTCTGAAGACAGCTACAGTGTACTTATATCTAATAAATAAATAAATAAATTAATTAATTAATTAATTAATAAGTAAACATTTTTTCAAATGGATAAGAAAGAAAGAAAGACCAGGCAGGCCTGCCATCCTCATTTCTGTCTGTCTGTCTGTCTCTCTATATGATCCTTTGGAACTGAAGATAGGTCACCATGTAGTTGCTGGTAGTTGATCCCAGGTTCTCTGGAAGAGGAGACAATGCTGTTAATTGTTGAGCCCTTTCAGTGGCCCCACCCATCTTTAAATTTTTAGAAGTATATCTGAGGCTGTGTTTATGTACATCATATGCAGACCATAAGATGGTTTTAGATTCTTCAGAATCTGACACCCTCTTCTGGAGTGTCTGTAGATATCTACAGAGTACTTATATATAATAAATACATAAATAAATAAACATTTATTAAAAAGGACAAGAAAGAAAGAAAGACCTGGCAGGCCTGCCATCCTTATCTCTGTCTGTCTGCCTGTCTGTCTGTCTGATCCTCTGGTACTGGATAAAGGGCCACCATATAGTTGCTGGTAGTTTATCCAAGGTTCTCTGGAAGAGGAGACAATGCTGTAAATTATTGAGCCCTTTCAGTGGCCCCACCCTTCATTAAATTTTTATAAGTATATCTGAGGCTGTGTTTATGTACATCATATTCAGACCATAAGAGTGATTTAGATTCTCCAGAAACTGACACCCTCTTCTGGAGTGTCTGAAGACAGCTACAGTGTACGTAAATATAATAAATACATGAATAAATAAATAAATAAACATTTTTTTAAAAGATAAGAAAGAAAGAAACACCAGGAAGTCCTGCCATCCTTATCTCTGTCTGTCTGTCTGTCTGTCTCTCTATATGATCCTTTGGAACTGGAGATAGGCCACCATATAGTTGCTGGTAGTTGATCCCAGGTTCTCTGGAAGAGGAGACAATGCTGTTAATTGTTGAGCCCTTTCAGTGGCCCCACCCATCTTTAAATTTTTAGAAGGGTATGTGAGGCTGTGTTTATGTACATCATATGCAGACCATAAGAGGGATTTAGATTCTCCAGAATCTGACACCCTCTTCTGTATTTTCTGAAGACAGCTACAGTGTACTTATATCTAATAAATACATAAATAAATAAATAAATAAATAAATAAATAAATAAATAAACATTTTTTAAAAAGGATAAGACAGAAAGAAAGACCAGGCAAGCCTGCCACCCTTATCTCTGTCTGTCTGTCTGTCTGTCTGTCTGTCTGATACCCTGGAACTGTAGATGGGCCACCATAGTGTTGCTGGTAGTTGATCCCAGGTTCTCTGGAAGAGGATACAATGCTGTTAATTGTTGAGCCCTTTCAGTGGCGCCACCCATCTTTAAATATTTAGAAGTATATGTGAGGCTGTGTTTATGTACATCTTATGAAGACCATAAATGTGATTTAGATTCTCCAGAATCTGACACCCTCTTCTGGAGTGTCTGAAGACAGCTACAGTGTACTTATATTAAATAAATAAATAAATAAATAAATAAATAAATAAACATTTTTTAAACAGGATAAGAAAGAAAGAAAGACCAGGCAGGCCTGCCATCCTTATCTCTGTCTGTCTTTCTGTCTGTCTACAGTCTGTCTGATCCCCTTGGACTCGAGATGGGCCACCATATAGTTGCTGGTAGTTGATCCCAGGTTCTCTGGAAGAGGAGACAATGCTGTTAATTTTTGAGCCCTTTCAGTGGCCCCACCCATCTTTAAATTTTTAGAAGTATATGTGAGGCTGTGTTCATGTACATCATATGCAGACCATAAGAGGGATATAGATTCTCCAGAATCTGACACCCTCTTCTGGAGAGTCTGAAGACAGCTACAGTGTACTTATATCTGATAAATAAATAAATAAATAAATAAATAAATAAATAAACAAATAAACAAATAAATAAACATTTTTTAAAAGGATAAGAAAGAAAGAAAAATCAGGCAGGCCTGCCATCCTTATCTCTGTCTGTCTGTCTGTCTGTCTTATCCCCTGGAACTTGAGATGGGCCACCATATAGTTGCTGGTAGTTGATCCCACGTTCTCTGGAAGAAGAGACAATGCTGTTAATTGTTGAGCCCTTTCAGTGGGCCCACCCATCTTTAAATTTTTAGAAGTATATGTGAGGCTGTGTTTATGTACATCATATGAAGACCATAAGAGGGATTTAGATTCTCCAGAAGATGAGACCCTCTTCTAGAGTGTCTGAAGACAGCTACAGTGTACTTATTTCTAATAAATAAATAAATAAATAAATAAATAAATAAATAAATAAATAAATAAACATTTTTTTAAAGTATAAGAAAGAAAGAAAGACCAGGCAGGCCTTCATCCTTATCTCTGTCTCTCTGTCTGTCTGTCTGATACCCTGGAACTGGAGATGGGCCACCATATAGTTGCTGGTAGTTTATCCAATGTTCTCTGGAAGAGGAGACAATGCTGTTAATTGTTGAGCCCTCTCAGTGGCCCCACCCATCTTTAAATTTTTAGAGGTAAATGTGAGGCTGTATTTATGTACATCATATGCAGACCATAAGAGTGATTTAAATTCTCCAGAATCTGACACCCTCTTCTGGAGTGTCTGAAGACAGCTACAGTGTACTTATATCTAATAAATACATAAATAAATAAATAAATAAATAAACATTTTTTAAACAGGATAAGTAAGAAAGAAAGACCAGGCAGGCCTGCCATCCTTATCTCTGTCTGTCTGTCTGTCTGTCTGATCCCTGGAACTGCATATGGGCCACCATATAGTTGCTGGTAGTTGATCCCAGGTTCTCTGGAAGAGGAGACAACACTGTTAATTGTTGAGCCCATTTTTTGGCCCCACCCATCTTTAAATTTTTAGAAGTATACTTGAGTCTGTGTTTATGTACATCATATGCAGACCATAAGAGGTATTTAGATTCTCCTGAATCTCACACCCTTTTCTAGAGTGTCTGAAGACAGCTACAGTGTACTTATATCTAATAAATTAATTAATTAATTAATTAATTAATTAATTAATTAATAAGTAAACATTTTTTCAAATGGATAAGAAAGAAAGAAAGACCAGGCAGGCCTGCTATCCTCATTTCTGTCTGTCTGTCTGTCTCTCTATATGATCCTTTGGAACTGAAGATAGGTCACCATGTAGTTGCTGGTAGTTGATCCCAGGTTCTCTGGAAGAGGAGACAATGCTGTTAATTGTTGAGCCCTTTCAGTGGCCCCACCCATCTTTAAATTTTTAGAAGTATATCTGAGGCTGTGTTTATGTACATCATATGCAGACCATAAGATGGTTTTAGATTCTTCAGAATCTGACACCCTCTTCTGGAGTGTCTGTAGATATCTACAGAGTACTTATATATAATAAATACATAAATAAATAAACATTTTTTAAAAAGGACAAGAAAGAAAGAAAGACCTGGCAGGCCTGCCATCCTTATCTCTGTCTGTCTGCCTGTCTGTCTGTCTGATCCTCTGGTACTGGATAAAGGGCCACCATATAGTTGCTGGTAGTTTATCCAAGGTTCTCTGGAAGAGGAGACAATGCTGTAAATTATTGAGCCCTTTCAGTGGCCCCACCCTTCATTAAATTTTTATAAGTATATCTGAGGCTGTGTTTATGTACATCATATTCAGACCATAAGAGTGATTTAGATTCTCCAGAAACTGACACCCTCTTCTGGAGTGTCTGAAGACAGCTACAGTGTACGTAAATATAATAAATACATGAATAAATAAATAAATAAACATTTTTTAAAAAGATAAGAAAGAAAGAAACACCAGGAAGTCCTGCCATCCTTATCTCTGTCTGTCTGTCTGTCTGTCTCTCTATATGATCCTTTGGAACTGGAGATAGGCCACCATATAGTTGCTGGTAGTTGATCCCAGGTTCTCTGGAAGAGGAGACAATGCTGTTAATTGTTGAGCCCTTTCAGTGGCCCCACCCATCTTTAAATTTTTAGAAGGGTATGTGAGGCTGTGTTTATGTACATCATATGCAGACCATAAGAAGGATTTAGATTCTCCAGAATCTGACACCCTCTTCTGTATTTTCTGAAGACAGCTACAGTGTACTTATATCTAATAAATACATAAATAAATAAATAAATAAATAAATAAATAAACATTTTTTAAAAAGGATAAGACAGAAAGAAAGACCAGGCAAGCCTGCCACCCTTATCTCTGTCTGTCTGTCTGTCTGTCTGTCTGTCTGATACCCTGGAACTGTAGATGGGCCACCATAGTGTTGCTGGTAGTTGATCCCAGGTTCTCTGGAAGAGGATACAATGCTGTTAATTGTTGAGCCCTTTCAGTGGCGCCACCCATCTTTAAATTTTTAGAAGTATATCTGAGGCTGTGTTTATGTACATCTTATGCAGACCATAAATGTGATTTAGATTCTCCAGAATCTGACACCCTCTTCTGGAGTGTCTGAAGACAGCTACAGTGTACTTATATTAAATAAATAAATAAATAAATAAATAAATAAATAAATAAATAAACATTTTTTAAACAGGATAAGAAAGAAAGAAAGACCAGGCAGGCCTGCCATCCTTATCTCTGTCTGTCTTTCTGTCTGTCTACAGTCTGTCTGATCCCCTTGGACTCGAGATGGGCCACCATATAGTTGCTGGTAGTTGATCCCAGGTTCTCTGGAAGAGGAGACAATGCTGTTAATTTTTGAGCCCTTTCAGTGGCCCCACCCATCTTTAAATTTTTAGAAGTATATGTGAGGCTGTGTTCATGTACATCATATGCAGACCATAAGAGGGATATAGATTCTCCAGAATCTGACACCCTCTTCTGGAGAGTCTGAAGACAGCTACAGTGTACTTATATCTGATAAATAAATAAATAAATAAATAAATAAACAAATAAACAAATAAATAAACATTTTTTAAAAGGATAAGAAAGAAAGAAAAATCAGGCAGGCCTGCCATCCTTATCTCTGTCTGTCTGTCTGTCTGTCTTATCCCCTGGAACTTGAGATGGGCCACCATATAGTTGCTGGTAGTTGATCCCACGTTCTCTGGAAGAAGAGACAATGCTGTTAATTGTTGAGCCCTTTCAGTGGGCCCACCCATCTTTAAATTTTTAGAAGTATATGTGAGGCTGTGTTTATGTACATCATATGAAGACCATAAGAGGGATTTAGATTCTCCAGAAGATGAGACCCTCTTCTAGAGTGTCTGAAGACAGCTACAGTGTACTTATTTCTAATAAATAAATAAATAAATAAATAAATAAATAAATAAATAAATAAATAAATAAACATTTTTTTAAAGTATAAGAAAGAAAGAAAGACCAGGCAGGCCTTCATCCTTATCTCTGTCTCTCTGTCTGTCTGTCTGATACCCTGGAACTGGAGATGGGCCACCATATAGTTGCTGGTAGTTTATCCAATGTTCTCTGGAAGAGGAGACAATGCTGTTAATTGTTGAGCCCTCTCAGTGGCCCCACCCATCTTTAAATTTTTAGAGGTAAATGTGAGGCTGTATTTATGTACATCATATGCAGACCATAAGAGTGATTTAAATTCTCCAGAATCTGACACCCTCTTCTGGAGTGTCTGAAGACAGCTACAGTGTACTTATATCTAATAAATACATAAATAAATAAATAAATAAATAAACATTTTTTAAACAGGATAAGTAAGAAAGAAAGACCAGGCAGGCCTGCCATCCTTATCTCTGTCTGTCTGTCTGTCTGTCTGATCCCTGGAACTGCATATGGGCCACCATATAGTTGCTGGTAGTTGATCCCAGGTTCTCTGGAAGAGGAGACAACACTGTTAATTGTTGAGCCCATTCTTTGGCCCCACCCATCTTTAAATTTTTAGAAGTATACTTGAGTCTGTGTTTATGTACATCATATGCAGACCATAAGAGGTATTTAGATTCTCCAGAATCTCACACCCTTTTCTGGAGTGTCTGAAGATAGCTACAGTGTACTTATATCTAATAAATAAATAAATAAATTAATTAATTAATTAATAAGTAAACATTTTTTCAAATGGATAAGAAAGAAAGAAAGACCAGGCAGGCCTGCCATCCTCATTTCTGTCTGTCTGTCTGTCTCTCTATATGATCCTTTGGAACTGAAGATAGGTCACCATATAGTTGCTGGTAGTTGATTCCAGGTTCTCTGGAAGAGGAGACAATGCTGTTAATTGTTGAGCCCTTTCAGTGGCCCCACCCATCTTTAAATTTTTAGAAGTATATCTGAGGCTGTGTTTATGTACATCATATGCAGACCATAAGATGGTTTTAGATTCTTCAGAATCTGACACCCTCTTCTGGAGTGTCTGTAGATAGCTACAGAGTACTTATATATAATAAATACATAAATAAATAAACATTTTTTAAAAAGGACAAGAAAGAAAGAAAGACCTGGCAGGCCTGCCATCCTTATCTCTGTCTGTCTGCCTGTCTGTCTGTCTGATCCTCTGGTACTGGATATGGGCCACCATATAGTTGCTGGTAGTTTATCCAAGGTTCTCTGGAAGAGGAGACAATGCTGTAAATTATTGAGCCCTTTCAGTAGCCCCACCCTTCATTAAATTTTTATAAGTATATCTGAGGCTGTGTTTATGTACATCATATTCAGACCATAAGAGTGATTTAGATTCTCCAGAAACTGACACCCTCTTCTGGAGTGTCTGAAGGCAGTTACAGTGTACGTAAATATAATAAATACATGAATAAATAAATAAATAAACATTTTTTAAAAAGGATAAGAAAGAAAGAAACACCAGGAAGTCCTGCCATCCTTATCTCTGTCTGTCTGTCTGTCTATCTATATGATCCTTTGGAACTGGAGATAGGCCACCATATAGTTGCTGGTAGTTGATCCCAGGTTCTCTGGAAGAGGAGACAATGCTGTTAATTGTTGAGCCCTTTCAGTGGCCCCACCCATCTTTAAATTTTTAGAAGGGTATGTGAGGCTGTGTTTATGTACATCATATGCAGACCATAAGAGGGATTTAGATTCTCCAGAATCTGAAACCCTCTTCTGTATTTTCTGAAGACAGCTACAGTGTACTTATATCTAATAAATACATACATAAATAAATAAATAAATAAATAAATAAATAAATAAATAAACATTTTTTAAAAAGGATAAGACAGAAAGAAAGACCAGGCAAGCCTGCCACCCTTATCTCTGTCTGTCTGTCTGTCTGTGTGATACCCTAGAACTGGAGATGGACCACCATATAGTTGCTGGTAGTTTATCCAAGGTTCTCTGGAAGAGGAGACAATGCTGTTAATTGTTGAGCCCTTTCAGTGGGCCCACCCATCTTTAAATTTTTAGAAGTATATGTGAGGCTGTGTTTATGTACATCATATGAAGACCATAAGAGGGATTTAGATTCTCCAGAAGATGAGACCCTCTTCTAGAGTGTCTGAAGACAGCTACAGTGTAATTATTTCTAATAAATAAATAAATAAATAAATAAATAAATAAATAAACATTTTTTTAAAGTATAAGAAAGAAAGAAAGACCAGGCAGGCCTCCATCCTTATCTCTGTCTCTCTGTCTGTCTGTCTGATCCCTGGAACTGCATATGGGCCACCATATAGTTGCTGGTAGTTGATCCCAGGTTCTCTGGAAGAGGAGACAACACTGTTAATTGTTGAGCCCATTCTTTGGCCCCACCCATCTTTAAATTTTTAGAAGTATACTTGAGTCTGTGTTTATGTACATCATATGCAGACCATAAGAGGTATTTAGATTCTCCAGAATCTCACACCCTTTTCTGGAGTGTCTGAAGACAGCTACAGTGTACTTATATCTAATAAATAAATAAATAAATTAATTAATTAATTAATTAATAAGTAAACATTTTTTCAAATGGATAAGAAAGAAAGAAAGACCAGGCAGGCCTGCCATCCTCATTTCTGTCTGTCTGTCTGTCTCTCTATATGATCCTTTGGAACTGAAGATAGGTCACCATATAGTTGCTGGTAGTTGATCCCAGGTTCTCTGGAAGAGGAGACAATGCTGTTAATTGTTGAGCCCTTTCAGTGGCCCCACCCATCTTTAAATTTTTAGAAGTATATCTGAGGCTGTGTTTATGTACATCATATGCAGACCATAAGATGGTTTTAGATTCTTCAGAATCTGACACCCTCTTCTGGAGTGTCTGTAGATAGCTACAGAGTACTTATATATAATAAATACATAAATAAATAAACATTTTTTAAAAAGGACAAGAAAGAAAGAAAGACCTGGCAGGCCTGCCATCCTTATCTCTGTCTGTCTGCCTGTCTGTCTGTCTGATCCTCTGGTACTGGATATGGGCCACCATATAGTTGCTAGTAGTTTATCCAAGGTTCTCTGGAAGAGGAGACAATGCTGTAAATTATTGAGCCCTTTCAGTGGCCCCACCCTTCATTAAATTTTTATAAGTATATCTGAGGCTGTGTTTATGTACATCATATTCAGACCATAAGAGTGATTTAGATTCTCCAGAAACTGACACCCTCTTCTGGAGTGTCTGAAGACAGCTACAGTGTACGTAAATATAATAAATACATGAATAAATAAATAAATAAACATTTTTTAAAAAGGATAAGAAAGAAAGAAACACCAGGAAGTCCTGCCATCCTTATCTCTGTCTGTCTGTCTGTCTATCTATATGATCCTTTGGAACTGGAGATAGGCCACCATATAGTTGCTGGTAGTTGATCCAAGGTTCTCTGGAAGAGGAGACAATGCTGTTAATTGTTGAGCCCTTTCAGTGGCCCCACCCATCTTTAAATTTTTAGAAGGGTATGTGAGGCTGTGTTTATGTACATCATATGCAGACCATAAGAGGGATTTAGATTCTCCAGAATCTGACACCCTCTTCTGTATTTTCTGAAGACAGCTACAGTGTACTTATATCTAATAAATACATAAATAAATAAATAAATAAATAAATAAATAAATAAATAAATAAACATTTTTTAAAAAGGATAAGACAGAAAGAAAGACCAGGCAAGCCTGCCACCCTTATCTCTGTCTGTCTGTCTGTCTGTGTGATACCCTAGAACTGGAGATGGGCCACCATATAGTTGCTGGTAGTTTATCCAATGTTCTCTGGAAGAAAAGACAATGCTGTTAATTGTTGAGCCCTTTCTGTGGCTCCACCCATATTTAAAATTTTAGAAGTATATGTGAGGCTGTGTTTATGTACATCATATGCAGACCATAAGAGGGATTTAGATTCTCCAGAATCTGACACCCTCTTCTGGAGTGTCTGAAGACAGCTACAGTTTACTTATATCTAATAAATACATAAATAAATAAATAAATGAATAAATAAATAAATAAATAAATAAATAAATAAATAAATAAACATTTTTTTAAAAGGATAAGAAAGTAAGAAAGACCGGGCAGGCCTGCCACCCTTATCTCTGTCTGTCTGTCTGTCTGTCTGTCTGATACCCTGGAACTGTAGATGGGCCACCATAGTGTTGCTGGTAGTTGATCCCAGGTTCTCTGGAAGAGGATACAATGCTGTTAATTGTTGAGCCCTTTCAGTGGCGCCACCCATCTTTAAATATTTAGAAGTATATGTGAGGCTGTGTTTATGTACATCTTATGCAGACCATAAATGTGATTTAGATTCTCCAGAATCTGACACCCTCTTCTGGAGTGTCTGAAGACAGCTACAGTGTACTTATATTAAATAAATAAATAAATAAATAAATAAATAAATAAATAAATAAATAAATAAACATTTTTTAAACAGGATAAGAAAGAAAGAAAGACCAGGCAGGCCTGCCATCCTTATCTCTGTCTGTCTTTCTGTCTGTCTACAGTCTGTCTGATCCCCTTGGACTCGAGATGGGCCACCATATAGTTGCTGGTAGTTGATCCCAGGTTCTCTGGAAGAGGAGACAATGCTGTTAATTTTTGAGCCCTTTCAGTGGCCCCACCCATCTTTAAATTTTTAGAAGTATATGTGAGGCTGTGTTCATGTACATCATATGCAGACCATAAGAGGGATATAGATTCTCCAGAATCTGACACCCTCTTCTGGAGAGTCTGAAGACAGCTACAGTGTACTTATATCTGATAAATAAATAAATAAATAAATAAATAAACAAATAAATAAACATTTTTTAAAAGGATAAGAAAGAAAGAAAAATCAGGCAGGCCTGCCATCCTTATCTCTGTCTGTCTGTCTGTCTGTCTTATCCCCTGGAACTTGAGATGGGCCACCATATAGTTGCTGGTAGTTGATCCCAAGTTCTCTGGAAGAAGAGACAATGCTGTTAATTGTTGAGCCCTTTCAGTGGGCCCACCCATCTTTAAATTTTTAGAAGTATATGTGAGGCTGTGTTTATGTACATCATATGAAGACCATAAGAGGGATTTAGATTCTCCAGAAGATGAGACCCTCTTCTAGAGTGTCTGAAGACAGCTACAGTGTACTTATTTCTAATAAATACATAAATAAATAAATAAATAAATAAATAAATAAATAAATAAATAAATAAATAAATAAACATTTTTTTAAAGAATAAGAAAGAAAGAAAGACCAGGCAGGCCTCCATCCTTATCTCTGTCTCTCTGTCTGTCTGTCTGATACCCTGGAACTGGAGATGGGCCACCATATAGTTGCTGCTAGTTTATCCAATGTTCTCTGGAAGAGGAGACAATGCTGTTAATTGTTGAGCCCTCTCAGTGGCCCCACCCATCTTTAAATATTTAGAGGTAAATGTGAGGCTGTATTTATGTACATCATATGCAGACCATAAGAGTGATTTAAATTCTCCAGAATCTGACACCCTCTTCTGGAGTGTCTGAAGACAGCTACAGTGTACTTATATCTAATAAATACATAAATATATAAATAAATAAATAAATAAACATTTTTTAAACAGGATAAGTAAGAAAGAAAGACCAGGCAGGCCTGCCATCCTTATCTCTGTCTGTCTGTCTGTCTGTCTGATCCCTGGAACTACAGATGGGCCACCATATAGTTGCTGGTAGTTGATCCCAGGTTCTCTGGAAGAGGAGACAACGCTGTTAATTGTTGAGCCCATTCTTTGGCCCCACCCATCTTTAAATTTTTAGAAGTATACTTGAGTCTGTGTTTATGTACATCATATGCAGACCATAAGATGTATTTAGATTCTCCTGAATCTCACACCCTTTTCTGGAGTGTCTGAAGACAGCTACAGTGTACTTATATCTAATAAATAAATAAATAAATTAATTAATTAATTAATAAGTAAACATTTTTTCAAATGGATAAGAAAGAAAGAAAGACCAGGCAGGCCT
Source organism: Mus caroli (assembly GCF_978045245.1). Classification (NCBI taxonomy): domain Eukaryota; kingdom Metazoa; phylum Chordata; class Mammalia; order Rodentia; family Muridae; genus Mus; species Mus caroli. The sequence goes on along the minus strand of NW_028227318.1, from coordinate 76,693 downwards.
GCCATCCTCATTTCTGTCTGTCTGTCTGTCTGTCTCTCTATATGATCCTTTGGAACTGAAGATAGGTCACCATATAGTTGCTGGTAGTTGATCCCAGGTTCTCTGGAAGAGGAGACAATGCTGTTAATTGTTGAGCCCTTTCAGTGGCCCCACTCATCTTTAAATTTTTAGAAGTATATCTGAGGCTGTGTTTATGTACATCATATGCAGACCATAAGATGGTTTTAGATTCTTCAGAATCTGACACCCTCTTCTGGAGTGTCTGTAGATAGCTACAGAGTACTTATATATAATAAATACATAAATAAATAAACATTTTTTAAAAGGACAAGAAAGAAAGAAAGACCTGGCAGGCCTGCCATCCTTATCTCTGTCTGTCTGCCTGTCTGTCTGTCTGATCCTCTGGTACTGGATATGGGCCACCATATAGTTGCTGGTAGTTTATCCAAGGTTCTCTGGAATGTGGAGACAATGCTGTAAATTATTGAGCTCTTTCAGTGGCCCCACCCTTCATTAAATTTTTATAAGTATATCTGAGGCTGTGTTTATGTACATCATATTCAGACCATAAGAGTGATTTAGATTCTCCAGAAACTGACACCCTCTTCTGGAGTGTCTGTAGACAGCTACAGTGTACGTAAATATAATAAATACATGAATAAATAAATAAATAAACATTTTTTAAAAAGGATAAGAAAGAAAGAAACACCAGGAAGTCCTGCCATCCTTATCTCTGTCTGTCTGTCTGTCTATCTATATGATCCTTTGGAACTGGAGATAGGCCACCATATAGTTGCTGGTAGTTGATCCCAGGTACTCTGGAAGAGGTAACAATGCTGTTAATTGTTGAGCACTTTCAGTGGCCCCACCCATCTTTAAATTTTTAGAAGGGTATGTGAGGCTGTGTTTATGTACATCATATGCAGACCATAAGAGGGATTTAGATTCTCCAGAATCTGACACCCTCTTCTGTATTTTCTGAAGACAGCTACAGTGTACTTATATCTAATAAATACATAAATAAATAAATAAATAAATAAATAAATAAATAAATAAATATTTTTTAAAAAGGATAAGACAGAAAGAAAGACCAGGCAAGCCTGCCACCCTTATCTCTGTGTGTCTGTCTGTCTGTGTGATACCCTAGAACTGGAGATGGGCCACCATATAGTTGCTGGTAGTTTATCCAAGGTTCTCTGGAAGAGGAGACAATGCTGTTAATTGTTGAGCCCTTTCTGTGGCTCCACCCATCTTTAAAATTTTAGAAGTATATGTGAGGCTGTGTTTATGTACATCATATGCAGACCATAAGAGGGATTTAGATTCTCCAGAATCTGACACCCTCTTCTGGAGTGTCTGAAGACAGCTACAGTTTACTTATATCTAATAAATACATAAATAAATAAATAAACGAATAAATAAATAAATAAATAAATAAATAAATAAATAAATAAATAAACATTTTTTTAAAAGGATAAGAAAGTAAGAAAGACCGGGCAGGCCTGCCACCCTTATCTCTGTCTGTCTGTCTGTCTGTCTTATCCCCTGGAACTTGAGATGGGCCACCATATAGTTGCTGGTAGTTGATCCCACGTTCTCTGGAAGAAGAGACAATGCTGTTAATTGTTTAGCCCTTTCAGTGGGCCCACCCATCTTTAAATTTTTAGAAGTATATGTGAGGCTGTGTTTATGTACATCATATGAAGACCATAAGAGGGATTTAGATTCTCCAGAAGATGAGACCCTCTTCTAGAGTGTCTGTAGACAGCTACAGTGTACTTATATCTAATAAATACATAAATAAAAATAAATAAATAAATAAATAAATAAATAAACATTTTTTCAACAGTATAATAAAGAAAGAAAGACCAGGCACGCCTGCCATCCTTATCTCTGTCTGTCTGTCTGTGTGTCTGTCTGTTCCCCTGGAACTGGAGATGGGCCACCATATAGTTGCTGGTAGTTCATCCCAGGTTCCCTGGAAGAGGAGACAATGCTGTTAATTGTTGAGCCCTTTCTTTAGTGACCCCACCCATCTTTAAATTTTTAGAAGTATATGTGAGGCTGTGTTTATGTACATCATATGCAGACCATAAGAGGGATTTAGATTCTCCAGAATCTGACACCCTCTTCTGGAGTGTCTGAAGACAGCTACAGTGTACTTATATCTAAAAAATACATAAATAAATAAATAAACATTTTTTAAAAAGGATAAGAAAGAAAGAAAGACCAGGCAGGCCTGCCATCCTTATCTCTGTCTTTCTGTCTGTCTGTTTGTCTGTCTGATCCCCTGAAACTGGAGATGGGCCAACATATAGTTGCTGGTAGTTGATCCCAGGTTCTCTGGAAGAGGAGACAATGTTGTTAATTGTTGGTTCCTTTCAGTGGCCCCAACCATCTTTAAATTTTTAGAAGAATATGTGAGGCTGTGTTTATGTACATCATATGCAGAACATAAATGGGATTTACGTTCTGCAGAATCAAACACCCTCTTCTGGAGTGTCTGAAGATAGCTATAGTGTACTTATATCTAATAAATACATAAATAAATAAATAAACCTTTTTTAAAATGATAAGAAAGAAAGAAAGACCAGGCAGGCCTGCCATCCTTATCTCTCTCTGTCTGTCTGTGTGTCTGTCTGATCCCCTGGAACTGGAGATGGGCCACCATATAATTACTGGTTATTGATCCCAGGTTCTCTGGAAGAGGAGACAATGCTGTTAATTGTTGATCCCTTTTAGTGGCCACACCCTTCATTAAATTTTTTAAAGTATATCTGAGGCTGTGTTTATGTACATCATATGCAGACCAGAAGATGGTTTTAGATTTTTCAGAATCTGACACCGTCTATTGGAGTGTCTGAAGACAGCTACAGTGTACTTATATCTAATAAATACGTAAATAAATAAATTAATAAATAAATAAACATTATTTATAAAGGATAAGAAAGAAAGAAAAATCAGGCAGGCCTGCCATCCGTATCTCTGTCTGTCTGTCTGTCTGTCTGAACCTTTGGAACTGGATATGGGCCACCATATAGTTGCTGGTAGTTGATCCCAGGTTCTCTGGAAGAGCAGACAATGATGTTAATTGTTAAGCCCTTTCAGTGGTCTCACCCATCTTTAAATTTTTAGAATTATACGTGAGGCTGTGTTTATGTACATCATATGCAGACCATAAGAGGGATTTAGATTCTCCAGAATCTGACACACTCTTCTGGAGTTTCTGAACAGCTACAGTGTACTTATATCTAATAAATACATAAATACATAAAAAAATAAATAAATAAACATTTTTTAAACAGGATAAGTAAGAAAGAAAGACCTGGCAGGCCTGCCATCCTTATCTCTGTCTGTCTGTCTGTCTGTCTGATCCCCTGGAACTGCAGATGGGCCACCATATAGTTGCTGGTAGTTGATCCCAGGTTCTCTGGAAGTGGAGACAGTGATGGTAATTGTTGAGCCCTTTCAGTGGTCCCACCTTTCTTTAAATTTTTAGAAGTATATGTGAGGCTGTGTTTATGTACATCATATGCAGACCATAAGAGGGATTTAGATTCTCTAGAATCTGACACCCTCTTCTGGAGTGTCTGAAGACGGCTACAGTGTACTTATATCTAATAAATACATAAATAAATAAATAAATAAATAAATAAATAAATAAATAAATAAATAAACATTTTTTATAAAGGATAAGAAATAAAGAAAGACCAGGCAGGCCTGCCATCCTTATCTCTGTCTGTCTGTCTCTCTGTCTTTCTGATCCACTGGAACTGGAGATGAGCCACCATATAGTTGCTGGTAGTTGATCCCAGGTTCTCTGGAAGATGAGACAATGCTGTTAATTTTTGAGCCCTCTCAGTGGCCCCACACATCTTTAAATTTTTAGAAGTATACATGAGTCTGTGTTTATGTACATCATATGCAGGCCATAAGAGGGATTTAGATTCTCCAGAATCTGACACCCTCTTCTGGAGTGTCTGAAGACAGCTACAGTTTATTTATATCTAATAAATACATAAATAAATAAATAAGTAAACATTTTTTCAAAAGGATAAGAAAGAAAGAAAGACCAGGCAGTCCTGCCATCCTTATCTCTGTATGTCTGACTGTCTGTCTGTCTGATCCCCTGGAACTGGAGATGGGCCACCATATAGTTGCTGGTAGTTGAGCCGAGGTTCTCTGGAAGAGGAGACAATGCTGTTCATTGTTGAGCCCTTTCAATGGCCCCACCCATTTTTAAATATTTAGAACTGTATGTCAGGCTGTGTTTATGTACATCATATGCAGACCATAAGAGGGATTCAGATTCTACAGAACCAGACACCCACTTCTGGAGTGTCTAAGACAGCTACAGTGTACTTATATCTAATAAATACATGAATAAATAAATAAATAAACATTTTTTAAAAAGTATAAGAAAGAAAGAAAGACCAGGCAGGCCTGCCATCGATATCTCTGTCTGTGTGTCTGTCTGTCTGTCTGATCCCTGGGAACTGGAGATGAGCCACCATATAGTTGCTGGTAGTTGATCCCAGGTTCTCTGGAAGAGGAGATAATGCTGTTAATTGTTGAGCCCTTTCAGTGGCCCCATCCTTCATTAAATTTTGTGAAGTATATCTGAGGCTGTGTTTATGTACATCATATGCAGACCAGAAGATGGTTTTAGATTTTTCAGAATCTGAAACCGTCTACTGGAGTGTCTGAAGACAGCTACAGTGTACTTATATCTAATAAATACATAAATAAATAAATTAATAAATAAATAAACATTTTTTATAAAGGATAAGAAAGAAAGAAAAATCAGGCAGGCCTGCCATCCTTATCTCTGTCTGTCTGTCTCTCTGTCTGAACCTTTGGAACTGGATAAGGGCCACCATATATTTGCTGTTAGTTTTTCCCAGGTTCTCTGGAAGAGGAGACAATGCTGTTCATTGTTGAGCTCTTTCAGTGGCCCCACCCATCTTTAAATGTTTAGAAGTATATGTGAGGCTGTGTTTATGTACATCATATGCAGACCATAAGAGGGATTTAGATTCTCCAGAATTGACACCCTTTTCTGGACTGTCTGAAGACAGCTACAGTGTAATTATATCTAATAAATACGTAAATAAATAAATAAATAAATAAATAAATAAATAAACATTTTTTAAACAGGATAAGTAAGAAAGAAAGACATGGCAGGCCTGCCATCCTTATCTCTGTCTGTCTGTCTGTCTGTCTGATCCCCTGGAACTGTAGATGGGCCACCATAAAGTTGCTGGTAGTTGATCCCAGGTTCTCTGGAAGAGGAGATAATGCTGTTAATTGTTGAGCCCTTTCAGTGGCCCCTCCCTTCATTAAATTTTAGAAGTATATCTGAGGCTGTGTTTATGTACATCATATGCAGACCATAAGATGGTTTTAGATTCTTCAGAATCTGACACCCTCTACTGGAGTGTCTGAAGACAGCTACAGTGTACTTATATCTAATAAATACATACATAAATAAATTAATAATTAAATAAACATTTTTTAAAAAGGATAAGAAAGAAAGAAAAATCAGGCAGGCCTGCCATCCTTATCACTGTCTGTCTGTCTGTCTGTCTGTCTGATCCTCTGGAACTGGATATGGGCCACCATATATTTGCTGGTAGTTTTTCCCAGGTTCTCTGGAAGAGGAGACAATGTTGTGAATTGTTGAGCCCTTTCAGTGGCCCCAACCATCTTTAAATTTTTATTGGTAAATGTGAGGCTGTATTTATGTACATCATATGCAGACCATAAGAGTGATTTAAATTCTCCAGAATCTGACACCCTCTTCTGGAGTGTCTGAAGACAGCTACAGTGTACTTATATCTAATAAATACATAAATAAATAAATAAATAAATAAATAAATAAACATTTTTTAAACAGGATAAGTAAGAAAGAAAGACTAGGCAGGCCTGCCATCCTTATCTCTGTCTGTCTGTCTGTCTGATCCCTGGAACTGCAGATGGGCCACCATATAGTTGCTGGTAGTTGATCCCAGGTTCTCTGGAAGAGGAGACAAGCTGTTAATTGTTGAGCCCATTCTTTGGCCCCAACCATCTTTAAATTTTTAGAAGTATACTTGAGTCTGTGTTTATGTACATCATATGCAGAACATAAATGGGATTTACGTTCTGCAGAATCAAACACCCTCTTCTGGAGTGTCTGAAGATAGCTATAGTGTACTTATATCTAATAAATACATAAATAAATAAATAAACCTTTTTTAAAATGATAAGAAAGAAAGAAAGACCAGGCAGGCCTGCCATCCTTATCTCTGTCTGTCTGTCTGTGTGTCTGTCTGATCCCCTGGAACTGGAGATGGGCCACCATATAATTACTGGTTATTGATCCCAGGTTCTCTGGAAGAGGAGACAATGCTGTTAATTGTTGATCCCTTTTAGTGGCCACACCCTTCATTAAATTTTTTAAAGTATATCTGAGGCTGTGTTTATGTACATCATATGCAGACCAGAAGATGGTTTTAGATTTTTCAGAATCTGACACCGTCTACTGGAGTGTCTGAAGACAGCTACAGTGTACTTATATCTAATAAATACATAAATAAATAAATTAATAAATAAATAAACATTTTTTATAAAGGATAAGAAAGAAAGAAAAATCAGGCAGGCCTGCCATCCGTATCTCTGTCTGTCTGTCTGTCTGTCTGAACCTTTGGAACTGGATATGGGCCACCATATAGTTGCTGGTAGTTGATCCCAGGTTCTCTGGAAGAGGAGACAATGATGTTAATTGTTAAGCCCTTTCAGTGGTCCCACCCATCTTTAAATTTTTAGAATTATCCGTGAGGCTGTGTTTATGTACATCATATGCAGACCATAAGAGGGATTTAGATTCTCCAGAATATGACACACTCTTCTGGAGTGTCTGAACAACTACAGTGTACTTATATCTAATAAATACATAAATACATAAAAAAATAAATAAATAAACATTTTTTAAACAGGATAAGTAAGAAAGAAAGACCTGGCAGGCCTGCCATCCTTATCTCTGTCTGTCTGTCTGTCTGTCTGATCCCCTGGAACTGCAGATGGGCCACCATATAGTTGCTGGTAGTTGATCCCAGGTTCTCTGGAAGTGGAGACAGTGATGGTAATTGTTGAGCCCTTTCAGTGGTCCCACCTTTCTTTAAATTTTTAGAAGTATATGTGAGGCTGTGTTTATGTACATCATATGCAGACCATAAGAGGGATTTAGATTCTCTAGAATCTGACACCCTCTTCTGGAGTGTCTGAAGACGGCTACAGTGTACTTATATCTAATAAATACATAAATAAATAAATAAATAAATAAATAAATAAATAAATAAATATTTTTTATAAAGGATAAGAAATAAAGAAAGACCAGGCAGGCCTGCCATCCTTATCTCTGTCTGTCTGTCTCTCTGTCTTTCTGATCCACTGGAACTGGAGATGAGCCACCATATAGTTGCTGGTAGTTGATCCCAGGTTCTCTGGAAGATGAGACAATGCTGTTAATTTTTGAGCCCTCTCAGTGGCCCCACACATCTTTAAATTTTTAGAAGTATACATGAGTCTGTGTTTATGTACATCATATGCAGGCCATAAGAGGGATTTAGATTCTCCAGAATCTGACACCCTCTTCTGGAGTGTCTGAAGACAGCTACAGTTTACTTATATCTAATGAATACATAAATAAATAAATAAGTAAACATTTTTTCAAAAGGATAAGAAAGAAAGAAAGACCAGGCAGTCCTGCCATCCTTATCTCTGTCTTTCTGACTGTCTGTCTGTCTGATCCCCTGGAACTGGAGATGGGCCACCATATAGTTGCTGGTAGTTGAGCCGAGGTTCTCTGGAAGAGGAGACAATGCTGTTCATTGTTGAGCCCTTTCAATGGCCCCACCCATTTTTAAATATTTAGAACTGTATGTTAGGCTGTGTTTATGTACATCATATGCAGACCATAAGAGGGATTTAGATTCTACAGAACCAGACACCCACTTCTGGAGTGTCTAAGACAGCTACAGTGTACTTATATCTAATAAATACATGAATAAATAAATAAATAAACATTTTTTAAAAAGTATAAGAAAGAAAGAAAGACCTGGCAGGCCTGCCATCGATATCTCTGTCTGTGTGTCTGTCTGTCTGTCTGATCCCTGGGAACTGGAGATGAGCCACCATATAGTTGCTGGTAGTTGATCCCAGGTTCTCTGGAAGAGGAGATAATGCTGTTAATTGTTGAGCCCTTTCAGTGGCCCCATCCTTCATTAAATTTTTTGAAGTATATCTGAGGCTGTGTTTATGTACATCATATGCAGACCAGAAGATGGTTTTAGATTTTTCAGAATCTGAAACCGTCTACTGGAGTGTCTGAAGACAGCTACAGTGTACTTATATCTAATAAATACATAAATAAATAAATTAATAAATAAATAAACATTTTTTATAAAGGATAAGAAAGAAAGAAAAATCAGGCAGGCCTGCCATCCTTATCTCTGTCTGTCTGTCTCTCTGTCTGAACCTTTGGAACTGGATAAGGGCCACCATATATTTGCTGTTAGTTTTTCCCAGGTTCTCTGGAAGAGGAGACAATGCTGTTCATTGTTGAGCCCTTTCAGTGGCCCCACCCATCTTTAAATGTTTAGAAGTATATGTGAGGCTGTGTTTATGTACATCATATGCAGACCATAAGAGGGATTTAGATTCTCCAGAATTGACACCCTTTTCTGGACTGTCTGAAGACAGCTACAGTGTACTTATATCTAATAAATACGTAAATAAATAAATAAATAAATAAATAAATAAATAAATAAATAAACATTTTTTAAACAGGATAAGTAAGAAAGAAAGACATGGCAGGCCTGCCATCCTTATCTCTGTCTGTCTGTCTGTCTGTCTGATCCCCTGGAACTGTAGATGGGCCACCATAAAGTTGCTGGTAGTTGATCCCAGGTTCTCTGGAAGAGGAGATAATGCTGTTAATTGTTGAGCCCTTTCAGTGGCCCCTCCCTTCATTAAATTTTAGAAGTATATATGAGGCTGTGTTTATGTACATCATATGCAGACCATAAGATGGTTTTAGATTCTTCAGAATCTGACACCCTCTACTGGAGTGTCTGAAGACAGCTACAGTGTACTTATATCTAATAAATACATACATAAATAAATTAATAATTAAATAAACATTTTTTAAAAAGGATAAGAAAGAAAGAAAAATCAGGCAGGCCTGCCATCCTTATCACTGTCTGTCTGTCTGTCTGTCTGTCTGATCCTCTGGAACTGGATATGGGCCACCATATATTTGCTGGTAGTTTTTCCCAGGTTCTCTGGAAGAGGAGACAATGTTGTGAATTGTTGAGCCCTTTCAGTGGCCCCAACCATCTTTAAATTTTTATTGGTAAATGTGAGGCTGTTTTTATGTACATCATATGCAGACCATAAGAGTGATTTAAATTCTCCAGAATCTGACACCCTCTTCTGGAGTGTCTGAAGACAGCTACAGTGTACTTATATCTAATAAATACATAAATAAATAAATAAATAAATAAATAAATAAATAAATAAACATTTTTTAAACAGGATAAGTAAGAAAGAAAGACCAGGCAGGCCTGCCATCCTTATCTCTGTCTGTCTGTCTGTCTGTCTGATCCCTGGAACTGCAGATGGGCCACCATATAGTTGCTGGTAGTTGATCCCAGGTTCTCTGGAAGAGGAGACAAGCTGTTAATTGTTGAGCCCATTCTTTGGCCCCACCCATCTTTAAATTTTTAGAAGTATACTTGAGTCTGTGTTTATGTACATCATATGCAGACCATAAGAGGTATTTAGATTCTCCAGAATCTCACACCCTCTTCTGGAGTGTCTGAAGACAGCTACAGTGTACTTATATCTAATAAATAAATAAATTAATTAATTAATTAATTAATTAATAAGTAAACATTTTTTCAAATGGATAAGAAAGAAAGAAAGACCAGGCAGGCCTGCCATCCTCATTTCTGTCTGTCTGTCTGTCTCTCTATATGATCCTTTGGAACTGAAGATAGGTCACCATATAGTTGCTGGTAGTTGATCCCAGGTTCTCTGGAAGAGGAGACAATGCTGTTAATTGTTGAGCCCTTTCAGTGGCCCCACCCATCTTTAAATTTTTAGAAGTATATCTGAGGCTGTGTTTATGTACATCATATGCAGACCATAAGATGGTTTTAGATTCTTCAGAATCTGACACCCTCTTCTGGAGTGTCTGTAGATAGCTACAGAGTACTTATATATAATAAATACATAAATAAATAAACATTTTTTAAAAAGGACAAGAAAGAAAGAAAGACCTGGCAGGCCTGCCATTCTTATCTCTGTCTGTCTGTCTGTCTGTCTGTCTGATCCTCTGGTACTGGATATGGGCCACCATATAGTTGCTGGTAGTTTATCCAAGGTTCTCTGGAAGAGGAGACAATGCTGTAAATTATTGAGCCCTTTCAGTGGCCCCACCCTTCATTAAATTTTTATAAGTATATCTGAGGCTGTGTTTATGTACATCATATTCAGACCATAAGAGTGATTTAGATTCTCCAGAAACTGACACCCTCTTCTGGAGTGTCTGAAGACAGCTACAGTGTACGTAAATATAATAAATACATGAATAAATAAATAAATAAACATTTTTTAAAAAGGATAAGAAAGAAAGAAACACCAGGAAGTCCTGCCATCCTTATCTCTGTCTGTCTGTCTGTCTATCTATATGATCCTTTGGAACTGGAGATAGGCCACCATATAGTTGCTGGTAGTTGATCCCAGGTTCTCTGGAAGAGGAGACAATGCTGTTAATTGTTTAGCCCTTTCAGTGGCCCCACCCATCTTTAAATTTTTAGAAGGGTATGTGAGGCTGTGTTTATGTACATCATATGCAGACCATAAGAGGGATTTAGATTCTCCAGAATCTGACACCCTCTTCTGTATTTTCTGAAGACAGTTACAGTGTACTTATATCTAATAAATAAATAAATAAATAAATAAATAAATAAATAAATAAATAAACATTTTTTAAAAAGGATAAGACAGAAAGAAAGACCAGGCAAGCCTGCCACCCTTATCTCTGTCTGTCTGTCTGTCTGTGTGATACCCTAGAACTGGAGATGGGCCACCATATAGTTGCTGGTAGTTTATCCAAGGTTCTCTGGAAGAGGAGACAATGCTGTTAATTGTTGAGCCCTTTCTGTGGCCCCACCCATCTTTAAAATTTTAGAAGTATATGTGAGGCTGTGTTTATGTACATCATATGCAGACCATAAGAGGGATTTAGATTCTCCAGAATCTGACACCCTCTTCTGGAGTGTCTGAAGACAGCTACAGTTTACTTATATATAATAAATAAATAAATAAATAAATAAATAAATAAATAAATAAATAAATAAATAAACATTTTTTAAAAAGGATAAAAAAGTAAGAAAGACCGGGCAGGCCTGCAACCCTTATCTCTGTCTGTCTGTCTGTCTGTCTGTCTGATACCCTGGAACTGTAGATGGGCCACCATAGTGTTGCTGGTAGTTGATCCCAGGTTCTCTGGAAGAGGATACAATGCTGTTAATTGTTGAGCCCTTTCAGTGGCGCCACCCATCTTTAAATATATAGAAGTATATGTGAGGCTGTGTTTATGTACATCTTATGCAGACCATAAATGTGATTTAGATTCTCCAGAATCTGACACCCTCTTCTGGAGTGTCTGAAGACAGCTACAGTGTACTTATATCAAATAAATAAATAAATAAATAAATAAATAAATAAATAAATAAATAAATAAATAAACATTTTTTAAACAAGATAAGAAAGAAAGAAAAACCAGGCAGGCCTGCCATCCTTATCTCTGTCTGTCTTTCTGTCTGTCTACAGTCTGTCTGATCCCCTTGGACTCGAGATGGGCCACCATATAGTTGCTGGTAGTTGATCCCAGGTTCTCTGGAAGAGGAGACAATGCTGTTAATTTTTGAGCCCTTTCAGTGGCCCCACCCATCTTTAAATTTTTAGAAGTATATGTGAGGCTGTGTTCATGTACATCATATGCAGACCATAAGAGGGATATAGATTCTCCAGAATCTGACACCCTCTTCTGGAGAGTCTGAAGACAGCTACAGTGTACTTATATCTGATAAATAAATAAATAAATAAATAAATAAACAAATAAACAAATAAATAAACATTTTTTAAAAGGATAAGTAAGAAAGAAAAATCAGGCAGGCCTGCCATCCTTATCTCTGTCTGTCTGTCTGTCTGTCTTATCCCCTGGAACTTGAGATGGGCCACCATATAGTTGCTGGTAGTTGATCCCAAGTTCTCTGGAAGAAGAGACAATGCTGTTAATTGTTGAGCCCTTTCAGTGGGCCCACCCATCTTTAAATTTTTAGAAGTATATGTGAGGCTGTGTTTATGTACATCATATGAAGACCATAAGAGTGATTTAGATTCTCCAGAAGATGAGACCCTCTTCTAGAGTGTCTGAAGACAGCTACAGTGTACTTATTTCTAATAAATACATAAATAAATAAATAAATAAATAAATAAATAGATAAACATTTTTTAAAAAGGATAAGAAAGAAAGAAAGACCAGGCAGGCCTCCATCCTTATCTCTGTCTCTCTGTCTGTCTGTCTGATACCCTGGAACTGGAGATGGGCCACCATATAGTTGCTGGTAGATTATCCAATGTTATCTGGAAGAGGAGACAATGCTGTTAATTGTTGAGCCCTCTCTGTGGCCCCACCCATCTTTAAATATTTAGAGGTAAATGTGAGGCTGTATTTATGTACATCATATGCAGACCATAAGAGTGATTTAAATTCTCCAGAATCTGACACCCTCTTCTGGAGTGTCTGAAGACAGCTACAGTGTACTTATATCTAATAAATACATAAATATATAAATAAATAAATAAATAAACATTTTTTAAACAGGATAAGTAAGAAAGAAAGACCAGGCAGGCCTGCCATCCTTATCTCTGTCTGTCTGTCTGTCTGTCTGATCCCTGGAACTGCAGATGGGCCACCATATAGTCGGTGGTAGTTGATCCCAGGTTCTCTGGAAGAGGAGTCAGTGCTGTTAATTGTTGAGCCCATTCTTTGGCCCCACCCATCTTTAAATTTTTAGAAGTATACTTGAGTCTGTGTTTATGTACATCATATGCAGACCATAAGAGGTATTTAGATTCTCCTGAATCTCACACCCTCTTCTGGAGTGTCTGAAGACAGCTACAGTGTACTTATATCTAATAAATAAATTAATTAATTAATTAATTAAATAATAAGTAAACATTTTTTCAAATGGATAAGAAAGAAAGAAAGACCAGGCAGGCCTGCCATCCTCATTTCTGTCTGTCTGTCTGTCTCTCTATATGATCCTTTGGAACTGAAGATAGGTCACCATATAGTTGCTGGTAGTTGATCCCAGGTTCTCTGGAAGAGGAGACAATGCTGTTAATTGTTGAGCCCTTTCAGTGGCCCCACCCATCTTTAAATTTTTAGAAGTATATCTGAGGCTGTGTTTATGTACATCATATGCAGACCATAAGATGGTTTTAGATTCTTCAGAATCTGACACCCTCTTCTGGAGTGTCTGTAGACAGCTACAGAGTACTTATATATAATAAATACATAAATAAATAAACATTTTTTAAAAAGGACAAGAAAGAAAGAAAAACCTGGCAGGCCTGCCATCCTTATCTCTGTCTGTCTGCCTGTCTGTCTGTCTGATCCTCTGGTACTGGATATGGGCCACCATATAGTTGCTGGTAGTTTATCCAAGGTTCTCTGGAAGAGGAGACAATGCTGTAAATTATTGAGCCCTTTCAGTGGCCCCACCCTTCATTAAATTTTTATAAGTATATCTGAGGCTGTGTTTATGTACATCATATTCAGACCATAAGAGTGATTTAGATTCTCCAGAAACTGACACCCTCTTCTGGAGTGTCTGAAGACAGCTACAGTGTACGTAAATATAATAAATACATGAATAAATAAATAAATAAACATTTTTTTAAAAAGGATAAGAAAGAAAGAAACACCAGGAAGTCCTGCCATCCTTATCTCTGTCTGTCTGTCTGTCTATCTATATGATCCTTTGGAACTGGAGATAGGCCACCATATAGTTGCTGGTAGTTGATCCCAGGTTCTCTGGAAGAGGAGACAATGCTGTTAATTGTTGAGCCCTTTCAGTGGCCCCACACATCTTTAAATTTTTAGAAGGGTATGTGAGGCTGTGTTTATGTACATCATATGCAGACCATAAGAGAGATTTAGATTCTCCAGAATCTGACACCCTCTTCTGTATTTTCTGAAGACAGCTACAGTGTACTTATATCTAATAAATACATAAATAAATAAATAAATAAATAAATAAATAAATAAATAAATAAATAAATAAACATTTTTTAAAAAGGATAAGACAGAAGGAAAGACCAGGCAAGCCTGCCACCCTTATCTCTGTCTGTCTGTCTGTCTGTGTGATACCCTAGAACTGGAGATGGGCCACCATATAGCTGCTGGTAGTTTATCCAAGGTTCTCTGGAAGAGGAGACAATGCTGTTAATTGTTGAGCCCTTTCTGTGGCTCCACCCATCTTTAAAATTTTAGAAGTATATGTGAGCATATGCAGACCATAAGAGGGATTTAGATTCTCCAGAATCTAACACCCTCTTCTGGAGTGTCTGAAGACAGCTACAGTTTACTTATATCTAATAAATACATAAATAAATAAATAAATAAATGAATAAATAAATAAATAAATAAATAAACATTTTTTTTAAAGGATAAGAAAGTAAGAAAGACCGGGCAGGCGTGCCACCCTTATCTCTGTCTGTCTGTCTGTCTGTCTGTCTGATACCCTGGAACTGTAGATGGGCCACCATAGTGTTGCTGGTAGTTGATCCCAGGTTCTCTGGAAGAGGATACAATGCTGTTAATTGTTGAGCCCTTTCAGTGGCGCCACCCATCTTTAAATATTTAGAAGTATATGTGAGGCTGTGTTTATGTACATCTTATGCAGACCATAAATGTGATTTAGATTCTCCAGAATCTGACACCCTCTTCTGGAGTGTCTGAAGACAGCTACAGTGTACTTATATTAAATAAATAAATAAATAAATAAATAAATAAATAAATAAACATTTTTTAAACAGGATAAGAAAGAAAGAAAGACCAGGCAGGCCTGCCATTCTTATCTCTGTCTTTCTGTCTGTCTGTTTGTCTGTCTGATCCCCTGGAACTGGAGATGGGCCACCATATAGTTGCTGGTAGTTGATCCCAGGTTCTCTGGAAGAGGAGACAATGCTGTTAATTGTTGAGCCCTTTCAGTGGTCCTACCCATCTTTAAATTTTTAGAAGTATATGTGAGGCTGTGTTTATGTACATCATATGCAGACCATAAGAGGGATATAGATTCTCCAGAATCTGAAACCCTCTTCTGGAGTGTCTGAAGACAGCTACAGTGTACTTATATCTAATAAATACATAAATAAATAAATAAATAAATAAATAAATAAATAAATATACATTTTTTAAAAGGGATAAGAAAGAAAGAAAAACCAGGCAGGCATCCATCCTTGTCTGTCTTTCTCTCTGTCTGTCTGTCTTGCCTAGCCCCTTGCGTTGCCTAGCCTAGCCCCTTGCCTTGCCTAGCCCAGCCCCTTGCCTAGCCTAGCCTAGCCCAGCCCTGCCTTGCCTAGCCCTGCCTAACCCTGTCTTTAACCAGGCTGGCCTCGAACTCAGAAACTGACTGCCTCTGCCTCCAGAGTGCTCTCATTAAGAGCTCGAGCCACCACTGACTGTTGGGTTTTCTAAGTCTTACATAGGTATGGTCTGTTTCTCAACTGTGAAACCCTAATTAACACATGTAGTCTGTCCTAGGTCAGCCATAGCTACAGACTGAGGCCTTTTCTAAAACAAAACAAAAGAAAACAAAAAAAATAGAAATAATAAAATAAATAAATTAAGAAACCACATGATATCTTTTCTTTCTTTCAATGATACTCAGAGTTTGAAGCAGTTCACCCATGAGACCTCAGCTCCGGACATTGAGGCTGTTTCCCTAACAAGTATTATGGCTGAACCTGAGGGGTTCTACTGCTGATTTGTGTCCCCCACTTTAAAAAAATAGTTGTTTTCAAAGGCTGCAGGTTCTTAGCTCTGTTCCTTGTTACAGTTGAGTCACAGCCCTGAAAGTTCAGTGGTAGTTAAAGGCACTGAGAAGGGCTTCCTATAGACATCAAAGACCAAGTCTTTGTTATTAAAAAGTTAATCTGGATTCCCCCACACCCTGGCATCCTTAGAATTCCTAGAAAGGAAGGCAGGGACCTGGGCAGAAGGGTGCAAGGCTACTGGTGTTTGTAAGTGGTAACAGAAAGCTTTCTCTTGTTGGTACCCTACCCCAAGTTACACTGTCACTTCTTTTTCCTAGTTGTTGTTTTGTAGGTTTGTATTCTCAACATAGACCCTTTTCCTTCCTAACCTTGGCTGTCCTGAACCTTACTGTCCTTGAACTCAGTGATTTGCCTGTCTTGCTGGGATGAAACTGTGAGCTACCATCCAGAAGGAAGCACCCTGCTGAGGTTAGATTGGGGTCTCTTCCATTTTCCTCTATGAACATGCATATGGCAGGCCTGTTCTTTCTTTTTTACTTTTCCTTTTCTTTTTAAAGATTTATTTATTTATTATATTTAAGTATGCTGTAGCTATCTTCAGACAGTCCAGAAGAGGGTGTCAGATTCTGAAGAATCTAAATCATTCTTATTGTCTGCATATGATGTATATAAACACAGCCTCACATATACTCAAAAAAAAAAAAAGAAAGAAAGATGTGGCTACAGAGAGGGCTCAACAATTAAGAGCATTGTCTCCTCTTCCAGAGAACCTGGGCTCAATTACCAGTATTATATATGGTGGCCCATCTCCAGTTCCAGGGGATCTAATACTCTGTTCTGGAGTCTGTGGGCACAGCATACACATGCAAAACATTCTTACACAATCATTGAGAGAGGAGAGAGAGGGGTTGAGAGAGAGGGGAGGTAATCATACCTCCTGATGAGTTTGAAGACCTGAGCTTCATCACTCACACAAATAAATAAATGCAAAATATTTTTAAAAAATAAACTCTGCCATTGCCCTTTAAAAATTCCTAGAAAACAAGTTTTATAAGCAACAGTTATATTTACTATATCTAAAGAACAGTCATGAGCATATTCTCTAAATAGAAAAAGGCCTGTTAGTCTTAGAAATGGAAAAGACAAACCAAGGAAGGTTTGCAATTACATAATGAGGCAGCTCAGCCCAGCTCTTAGGTTGGAAATAAGACTGGAGAATAGGATACACCTGAAGACAGCCAGCCATTGCTTTTTGTTTTGGAGGCTGAAAGGATACACCTGAAGACAGCCAATGCTGTGTGATGGTGATCTGGTATTTTTTTTTTAATTTTTAAAAACTTTAACACTTTTTATAAAACCTTTTTCCTGGGTGAAAGAAAGACAGCTACAGTGTACTTATATCTAATATACATTAATAAATAAATAAACATTTCTTAAAAAGGATAAGAAAGAAAGAAAGACCAGGCAGGCCTGCCATCCTTATCTCTATCTGTCTGTATGTCTGTCTGTCTGTCTGATCCCCTGGAACTGGAGATGGGCCACCATATAGTTGCTGGTAGTTGAACCCAGGTTCTCTGGAAGAGGAGACAATGCTGTTAATTTTTGAGCAGTAAAGTGGCCCCACCCATCTTTAAATTTTTAGAAGTATATGTGAGGCTGTGTTTATGTACCTCATATGCAGACCATAAGAGGGATTTAGATTGTCCAGAATCTGACACCGTCTTCTGGAGTGTCTGAAGACTGCTACCATGTACTTATATCTAATAAATAAATAAATAAATAAATAATCATTTTTTAAAAATGATAAGAAAAAAAGAAAGTCCAGGCAGGCCTGCGTTCCTTAACTCTGTCTGTCTGTCTGTCTGATCCCGGGGAACTGGAGATGGGCCACCATATAGTGGCTGATAGTTGATCCCAGGTTCTCTGGAAGAGGAGACAATGCTGTTAATTGTTGAGCCCTTTCAGTGGCCCCACTCATCTTTAAATTTTTAGAAGTGTATGTGAGGCTGTGTTTATGTACATCATAGGCAGACTAATAGAGGGATTTAGATTCTCCAGAATCTGACACCCTCTTCTGGAGTGTCTGAAGACAGCTACAGTGTACTTATTCTAATAAATAAATAAATTAATAAATAAATAAATGAATAAATAAACTTTTTTTAAAATTGATAAGAAAAAAAGAAATACCAGGCAGGCCTGCCATCCTTATCTCTGTCTGTCTGTCTATCTGTCTTTCTGATTCCCTGGACCTCGAAATGGGCCACCATATAGTTGCTGGTAGTTGATCTCAGGTTCTCTGGAAGAGGAGAAAATGCTGTTAATTGTTGAGCCCTTTCAGTGGCCCCACCCATCTTTAAATTTTTGGAAGTAAATGTGAGTCTGTGTTTATGTACATCATATGCAGACCATAAGAGGGATTTAGATTCTCCAGAATCTGACAATCTCTTCTGGAGTGTCTGAAGACCTCTACAGTGTACTTATATCTAATAAATACATAAATAAATAAATAAACATTTTTTCAAAAAGGATAAGAAAGAAAGAACAACCAGGCAGGCCTGCCATCCTTGTATGTTTGTCTGTCTGTCTGTCTGATCCCCTGAAACTGGAGATGGGCCACCATATTTTTGCTGGTAGTTGATCCAAGGTTCTCTGTAAGAGGAGACAATGCTGTTAATTGTTGAGCCCTTCAGTGGCCCCACCCATCTTTAAATTTTTAGAAGTATATGTGAGGCTTTGTTTATGTACATCATATGCAGACCATAAGAGGGATTTATATTCTCCAGAATCTGACACCCTCTTCTGGAGTATCTGAAGGCAGCTACAGGGTACTTATATCTAATAAATAAATGAATAAATAAATAAATAAATAAACATTTTTTAAAAGGATAAGAAAAAATGAAAGACCAGGCAGGCCTGCCATCCTTATCTCTGTCTGTCTGTCTGTCTGTCTGATCTCCTGGAACTGGAGATGGGCCACAATATAGTTGCTGGTAGTTGATCCCAGGTTCTCTGGAAGAGGAGACAATGCTGTTAATTGTTGAGCCCTTTCAGTGGCCCCACTCATCTTTAAATTTTTAGAAGTGTATGTGAGGCTGTGTTTATGTACAACATAGGCAGACTATAAGAGGGATTTAGATTATCCAGAATCTGACACCCTCTTCTGGAGTGTCTGAAGACAGCTACAGTGTACTTATTTCTAATAAATAAATAAATAAATAAATAAATAAATAAATAAATAAATAAATATTTAAAAAAATGATAAGGAAAAAAGAAAGACCAGGCAGGGCCTGCCATCCTTTTCTCTGTCTGTCTGTCTGTCTTTCTGATCTCCTGGAACTGGAGATGGGCCACCATATAGTTGCTGGTAGTTGATCCCAGGTTCTCTGGAAGAGGAGACAATGCTGTTAATTGTTGAGCCCTTTCAGTGGCCCCACTCATCTTTAAATTTTTAGAGGTGTATGTGAGTCTGTGTTTATGTACATCATATGCAGACAATAAGAGGGATTTAGATTCTCCAGAATATGACACCTTCTTCTGGAGTGTCTGAAGATAGCTACAGTGTACTTATATCTAATAAATACATAAATAAATAAATAAATAAATAAACATTTTTTAAAAAGGATAAGAAAGAAAGAAAGACCAGGCAGGCCTTCCATCCTTATCTCTGTCTGTCTGTCTGTCTCTCTGTCTGATCCCCTGGAACTGGAGATGGGCAACCATATAGTTGCTTGTAGTTGATCCCAGGTTCTCTGGAAGAGGAGACAATGCTCTTAATTATTGAGCCCTTTCAGTGGCCCCACCCATCTTTAAATTTTTAGAAGTATATGTGAGGCTGTGTTTATGTACATCATATGCAGACCATAAGAGGGATTTAGATTCTCCAGAATCTGACACCCTCTACTGGAGTGTCTGAAGACAGCTACAGTGTACTTATATCTAAAAAATACATACATAAATAAATAAATAAATAAATAAATAAATAAATAAATAAACATTTTTAAAAATGGATAAGAAAGAAAGAAAGACCAGGCAGGCATGCCATCCTTATCCTTGTCTGTTTCTCTGTCTGTCTGTCTGATCCCCTGGAACTGGAGATGGGCCACCATATAGTTGATGGTAGTTGATCCCAGGTTCTCTGGAGAGGAGATAATGCTGTTAATTGTTGAGCCCTTTCAGTGGTCCCACCCATCTTTAAATTTTTAGAAGTATATGTGTGTCTCTGTTTATGTATATCATATGCAGACCATAACAAGGATTTAGATTCTCCAGAATCTGACACCCTCTACTGGAGTGTCTGAAGACAGCTACAGTGTAATTATATCTAATAAATTCATAAATAAACAAATAAACATTTTTTAAAAAGGATAATAAAGAAAGAGAGACCAGGCAGGCCTGCCATCCTTGTCTGTCTGTCTGTCTGTCTGATCCCCGGAACTGGAGATGGGCCACCATATAATTGCTGGTAGTTGATTCCAGGTTCTCTGGAAGAAGAGACAATGCTCTTAATTGTTGAGCCCTTTCAGTGGCCCCACCCATATTTAAGTTTTTAGAGGTATATGTGAGGCTGTGTTTATGTACATCATATGCAGATCATAAGAGGGATATAGATTCTCCAGAATCTGAAACCCTCTTCGGGAGTGTTTGAAGACAGCTACCGTGTACTTTTATCTAATAAATACATACATAAATTAATAAACATTTTTAAAAAGGATAAGAAAGAAAGAAAGACCAGGCAGGCCTGCCACCTTGTCTGTCTGTCTGTCTGTTTGTCTCTCTATCTGTCAGATCCCCTGGAACTGGAGATGGGCCACCATATAGTTGCTGGTAGTTGATCCCAGGTACTCTGGAAGAGGAGACAATGCTGTTAGTTGTTGAGCCCTTTCAGTAGCCCCACCCATCTTTAAATTTTTAGAAGTATATGTGAGGCTGTGTTTATGTACATCATATGCAGACCATACGAGGGATTTAGATTCTCCAGATTCTGACACCCTCTTCTGGAGTGTCTGAAGACAGCTACATTGTACTTATATCTAATAAATACATAAATAAATAAATAAATATATACATACATAAATAAATAAACATTTTTTAAAAAGGATAAGAAAAAAAGAAAGACCAGGCAGGCCTGCCATCCTTATCTCTGTCTGTCTGTCTGTCTGTCTGATCCACTGGAACGAAAGATGGGCCACCATATAGTTGCTCATTGTTGATCCCAGGTTCTCTGGAAGAGGAGTCAATGCTGTTAATTATTGAGCCCTTTCTGGGTCCCCACCCTTCTTTAAATTTTTAGAACTATATGTGACTCTGTGTTTATGTACATCATATGCAGACCATAAGAGGGATTTATATTCTCTAGAATCTGACACCCTCTTCTGGAGTGACTGAAGACAACTACAGTGTACTTATATCTAATAAATAAATAAATAAATAAATAAATAAACATTTTAAAAAAAGGATAAGAAAGAAAGAAAGAAAGAAAGAAAGCCCAGGCAGGCCTGCCATCCTTATCTCTGTCTATCTGTCTGTCTGTCTGATACCCTGGAACTGGAGATGGGCCACCATATAGTTGCTGGTAGTTGATCCCAGTTTCTCTGCAAGAGGAGACAATGCTGTTAATTTTTGAGCCTTTTCAGTGGCCCCACCCATCTTTAAATTTTTAGAAGAATTTGTGAGCTGTGTTTATGTACATCATATGCAGACCATAAGAGGGATTTAGATTTTTCAGAATCTGACACCCTCTTCTGGAGTGTCTGAAGACACCTAGAGTGTACTTATATCTAATAAATACATAAATAAATAAATAAACATGTTTTAAAAAGGATAAGAAAGAAATAAAAACCAAGCAGGCCTGCCTTCCTTGTCTGTTTGTCTATCTGTCTATCTGATCCCCTGAAACTGGAGATGCGCCACCATATTTTTGCTGGTAGTTGATCCCAGGTTCTCTGGAAGAGGAGACAATGCTGGTATTTGTTGAGCCCTTTAAGTGGCCCCACCCATCTTTAAATTTTTAAAAGTATATGTGAGGCTGTGTTTATATACATCATATGCAGACCATAAGAGGGATTTAGATTCTCCGTAATCTGACACCCTCTTCTGGAGTGTCTGAAGACAGCTACTGTGTACTTATATCTAATAAATACATACATAAATAAATAAATAAACATTTTTTTAAAAGGATAAGAAGGAAAGAAAGACCAGGTAGGCCTGCCATCCTTATCTCTGTCTGTCAGTCTGTCTGGCTGATCCCCTGGAACTAGAGATGGGCCACCATATAGTTGCTGGTAGTTGATCCCAGGTTCTCTGAAAGAGGAGACCATGCTGTTAATTGTTGAGCCCTTTCAGTGGCCCCACCCATCTTTAAATTTTTAGAAGTATATGTGAGGCTGTGTTTATGTACATTGTATGCAGACCATAAGAGGGATTTATATTCTCCAGAATCTGACACCCTCTTCTGGAGTATCTGAAGGCAGCTACAGGTTACTTATATCTAATAAATAAATGAATAAATAAATAAATAAATAAACATTTTTTAAAAGGATAAGAAAAAATGAAAGACCAGGCAGGCCTGCCATCCTTATCTCTGTCTGTCTGTCTGTCTGTCTGATCTCCTGGAACTGGAGATGGGCCACAATATAGTTGCTGGTAGTTGATCCCAGGTTCTCTGGAAGAGGAGACAATGCTGTTAATTGTTGAGCCCTTTCAGTGGCCCCACTCATCTTTAAATTTTTAGAAGTGTATGTGAGGCTGTTTTTATGTACAACATAGGCAGACTATAAGAGGGATTTAGATTATCCAGAATCTGACACCCTCTTCTGGAGTGTCTGAAGACAGCTACAGTGTACTTATTTCTAATAAATAAATAAATAAATAAATAAATAAATAAATAAATATTTAAAAAAAATGATAAGGAAAAAAGAAAGACCAGGCAGGGCCTGCCATCCTTTTCTCTGTCTGTCTGTCTGTCTTTCTGATCTCCTGGAACTGGAGATGGGCCACCATATAGTTGCTGGCAGTTGATCCCAGGTTCTCTGGAAGAGGAGACAATGCTGTTAATTGTTGAGCCCTTTCAGTGGCCCCACTCATCTTTAAATTTTTAGAGGTGTATGTGAGTCTGTGTTTATGTACATCATATGCAGACAATAAGAGGGATTTAGATTCTCCAGAATATGACACCCTCTTCTGGAGTGTCTGAAGATAGCTACAGTGTACTTATATCTAATAAATACATAAATAAATAAATAAATAAATAAACATTTTTTAAAAAGGATAAGAAAGAAAGAAAGACCAGGCAGGCCTTCCATCCTTATCTCTGTCTGTCTGTCTGTCTCTCTGTCTGATCCCCTGGAACTGGAGATGGGCAACCATATAGTTGCTTGTAGTTGATCCCAGGTTCTCTGGAAGAGGAGACAATGCTCTTAATTATTGAGCCCTTTCAGTGGCCCCACCCATCTTTAAATTTTTAGAAGTATATGTGAGGCTGTGTTTATGTACATCATATGCAGACCATAAGAGGGATTTAGATTCTCCAGAATCTGACACCCTCTACTGGAGTGTCTGAAGACAGCTACAGTGTACTTATATCTAAAAAATACATACATAAATAAATAAATAAATAAATAAATAAATAAATAAACATTTTTAAAAATGGATAAGAAAGAAAGAAAGACCAGGCAGGCATGCCATCCTTATCCTTGTCTGTTTCTCTGTCTGTCTGTCTGATCCCCTGGAACTGGAGATGGGCCACCATATAGTTGATGGTAGTTGATCCCAGGTTCTCTGGAGAGGAGATAATGCTGTTAATTGTTGAGCCCTTTCAGTGGTCCCACCCATCTTTAAATTTTTAGAAGTATATGTGTGTCTCTGTTTATGTATATCATATGCAGACCATAACAAGGATTTAGATTCTCCAGAATCTGACACCCTCTACTGGAGTGTCTGAAGACAGCTACAGTGTAATTATATCTAATAAATTCATAAATAAACAAATAAACATTTTTTAAAAAGGATAATAAAGAAAGAGAGACCAGGCAGGCCTGCCATCCTTGTCTGTCTGTCTGTCTGTCTGATCCCCGGAACTGGAGATGGGCCACCATATAATTGCTGGTAGTTGATTCCAGGTTCTCTGGAAGAAGAGACAATGCTCTTAATTGTTGAGCCCTTTCAGTGGCCCACCCATATTTAAGTTTTTAGAGGTATATGTGAGGCTGTGTTTATGTACATCATATGCAGATCATAAGAGGGATATAGATTCTCCAGAATCTGAAACCCTCTTCGGGAGTGTTTGAAGACAGCTACCGTGTACTTTTATCTAATAAATACATACATAAATTAATAAACATTTTTAAAAAGGATAAGAAAGAAAGAAAGACCAGGCAGGCCTGCCACCTTGTCTGTCTGTCTGTCTGTTTGTCTCTCTATCTGTCAGATCCCCTGGAACTGGAGATGGGCCACCATATAGTTGCTGGTAGTTGATCCCAGGTACTCTGGAAGAGGAGACAATGCTGTTAGTTGTTGAGCCCTTTCAGTAGCCCCACCCATCTTTAAATTTTTAGAAGTATATGTGAGGCTGTGTTTATGTACATCATATGCAGACCATACGAGGGATTTAGATTCTCCAGATTCTGACACCCTCTTCTGGAGTGTCTGAAGACAGCTACATTGTACTTATATCTAATAAATACATAAATAAATAAATAAATATATACATACATAAATAAATAAACATTTTTTAAAAAGGATAAGAAAAAAAGAAAGACCAGGCAGGCCTGCCATCCTTATCTCTGTCTGTCTGTCTGTCTGTCTGATCCACTGGAACGAAAGATGGGCCACCATATAGTTGCTCATTGTTGATCCCAGGTTCTCTGGAAGAGGAGTCAATGCTGTTAATTATTGAGCCCTTTCTGGGTCCCCACCCTTCTTTAAATTTTTAGAACTATATGTGACTCTGTGTTTATGTACATCATATGCAGACCATAAGAGGGATTTATATTCTCTAGAATCTGACACCCTCTTCTGGAGTGACTGAAGACAACTACAGTGTACTTATATCTAATAAATAAATAAATAAATAAATAAATAAATAAATAAATAAATAAACATTTTTAAAAAAGGATAAGAAAGAAAGAAAGAAAGAAAGACCAGGCAGGCCTGCCATCCTTATCTCTGTCTATCTGTCTGTCTGTCTGATACCCTGGAACTGGAGATGGGCCACCATATAGTTGCTGGTAGTTGATCCCAGTTTCTCTGCAAGAGGAGACAATGCTGTTAATTTTTGAGCCTTTTCAGTGGCCCCACCCATCTTTAAATTTTTAGAAGAATTTGTGAGCTGTGTTTATGTACATCATATGCAGACCATAAGAGGGATTTAGATTTGTCAGAATCTGACACCCTCTTCTGGAGTGTCTGAAGACATCTACAGTGTACTTATATCTAATAAATAAATAAAGAAAGAAAGAAAGAAAGAAAGAAAGAAAGAAAGAAAGAAAGAAAGAAAGATGTTTTAAAAAGGATAAGAAAGAATGAAAAACCAGACAGGCCTGCCATTCTAGTCTGTCTGTCTGTCTGTCTGTCTGATCCCCTGGAACTGGAGATGGGCCATTATATAGTTGCTGGTAGTTGATCCCAGGTTCTCTGGAAGAGGAGACAATGCTGTTAATTGTTGAGCCCTTTCAGTGGCCCCACACATCTTTAAATTTTTGGAAGTAATTGTGAGTCTGTGATTATGTACACCATTTGCAGTCCATAAGAGGGATTTAGATTCTCCAGAATCTGACACCCTCTTCCTCAGTGTCTGAAGACAGCTACAGTGTACTTATATCTAATATACATTAATAAATAAATAAACATTTCTTAAAAAGGATAAGAAAGAAAGAAAGACCAGGCAGGCCTGCCATCCTTATCTCTATCTGTCTGTATGTCTGTCTGTCTGTCTGATCCCCTGGAACTGGAGATGGGCCACCATATAGTTGCTGGTAGTTGAACCCAGGTTCTCTGGAAGAGGAGACAATGCTGTTAATTTTTGAGCAGTAAAGTGGCCCCACCCATCTTAAATTTTTAGAAGTATATGTGAGGCTGTGTTTATGTACCTGTATGCAGACCATAAGAGGGATTTAGATTGTCCAGAATCTGACACCGTCTTCTGGAGTTTCTGAAGACTGCTACCATGTACTTATATCTAATAAATAAATAAATAAATAAATAAATAATCATTTTTTAAAAATGATAAGAAAAACAGAAAGTCCAGGCAGGCCTGCGTTCCTTAACTCTGTCTGTCTGTCTGTCTGATCCCGGGGAACTGGAGATGGGCCACCATATAGTGGCTGATAGTTGATCCCAGGTTCTCTGGAAGAGGAGACAATGCTGTTAATTGTTGAGCCCTCACCATATTGCAGGTCCTACAAGTATGAATTTTTCAGTGTTTCTCACCATATTCCAGGTACTACTGCGTGATTTTCTCATTTTTCGACTTTTTCAGGGTTTCTCACCATATTGCAAGTCCTACAAGTGTGAATTTCTTATTTTTGGACTTTTTTAGGGTTTCTCACCATATTCCAGCTCCTACAGTGTGTTTTTGTCATTTTTTGTCTTTTTCACGGTTTCTCATCTTATTCCAAGTCCTATATTGTGATTTTCTCATTTTTTGCCTTTTGCAGGGTTTCTCACCATATTGCAGGTACTACAAGTTTGATTTTCTTATTTTTCGATCATTCAGGGTTTCTCACCATATTCCAGGTCCTACAGTGTGATTTTCTCATTTTTAGACTTTTTCAGGGTTTCTCACCATATTGGAGGTTCTACAAGTGTGATTTTCTTATTTTTCAACTTTTTCAGGGTTTCTCACCATATTGGAGGTTCTACAAGTGTGATTTTCTTATTTTTCGACTTTTTCAGGGTTTACTCACCATATTCCAGCTTCTACAGTGTATTTTTCTCATTTTTTGACTTTTTCACGGTTTCTCATCATATTCTAAATCCTACAGTGTGAATTTCTCATTTTTGGAATTTTTCAGGGGTTTCTCACCATATTGCAGGTACTACAAGTTTGATTTTCTTATTTTTCGACTGTTTCAGTGTTTCTCACCATATTGCAGGTCCAACTGTGTGATTTTCTCATTTTGAGACTTTTTCAATGTTTCTCACCATATTCCAGCTACTACAGTCTGATTTTCTCATTTTTGACTTTTTCAGGGTTTCTCATCATATTCCAAGTCCTAGAGTGTGATTTTTCCAATTTTTCGCCTTTTTCAGAGTTTCTCACCATATTCCAGGTTCCACAGTGTGATTTTCTCATTTTTTGACTTTTTCAGGATTGCTCACCATATTCCATCTTCTACATTGTGATTTTCTCATTTTTCAACTTTTTCAGGGTTTCTCATCTTATTCCAAGTCCTACAGTGAAATTTTCTCATTTTCTGACTTTTTCAGGTTGTCTCATCTTATTCCAAGTCCTACAGTGTGATTTTCTCATTTTTCGACTTTTTCAGGGTTTCTCACCATATTGCAGGTCCTACACGTGTGAATTTCTTATTTTTGGACTTTTTCAGGGTTTCTCACCATATTCCAGGTACTACAGTGTGATTTTCTCATTTTAAGACTTTTTCATGGTCTCTCACAATATTGCATGTCCTACAAGTGTGTATATCTTATTTTTCTACTTTTTAACGGTTTCTCTCCATATTCCATCTCCTACCGTGTACTTTTGTCATTTTTTGTCTTTTTCACGGTTTCTTATTTTATTCCAAGTCCTACAGTGTGATTTTCTCATTTTTTGACTTTTTCAGGGTTTCTCATCATATTCCAAGTCCTACAGTGTGATTTTCTCATTTTTTGACTTTTTCAGGGTTTCTCATCTTATTCCAAGTCCTAGAGTGTGATTTTTCTAATTTTTCAACTTTTTCAGATTTTATCACCATATTCCTTTTACTACAGTTTGATTTTTCTCATTTTTGACTTTTTCAAGGTTTCTCACCATATTCCATGTCCTAAAGTGTGATTTTCTCATTATAAGACTTTTTCAGGGTTTCTCACCATATCCCAGGTACTACAGTGTGATTTTCTTATTTTACACTTTTTCAGTGTTTCTGACCAAATTTCAGGACCTACTGCGTGATTTTCTCATTTTTCGACTTTTTCAGGGTTTCTCACCATATTTCAGGTCCTACACTGTGATTTTCTCATTTTTCGACTTTTTCAGGGTTTTTCACCATATTGGAGGTCCTACAAGTGTGGTTTTCTTATTTTTCGACTCTTTCAGGGTTTCTCATCATATTCCAGCTCCTACAGTGTATTATTCTCATTTTTTGACTTTTTCACGGTTTCTCATCATATTCCAAATCCTACAGTGTGATTTTCTCATTTTTGGAATTTTTTAGGGTTTCTCACCATATTGCAGGTACTACAAGTTTGATTTTCTTATTTTTCGACTGTTTCAGTGTTTCTCACCATACTGCAGATCCTATTGTGTGATTTTTCTCATTTTTCGTCTTTTTCAGGGTTTCTCATCATATTCCAAGCCCTACAGTCTGATTTTTCTAATTTTTTGACTTTTTCAGAGTTTCTCAACATATTCCAGGTTCTACAGTGTGATTTTTCTAATTTTTTGAATTTTTCAGGGTTGCTCACCATACTCGATCTTCTACAGTGTGATTTTCTCATTTTTCGACTGTTTCAGGGTTTCTCACTATATTGCAGGTCCTACAAGTGTGAATTTCTTATTTTTGGACTTTTTCAGGGTTTCTCATCATATTCCAAGTCCTATACTGTGATTTTTGCATTTTTTGAATTTTTCAGGGATTCTCAGCATATTCCGGGTCCTACAGTTTGATTTTCTAATTTTTCATGTTTTTCAGGGTTTCTCACCATATCCCAAGTCCTACAGTGTGATTTTCTAATATTAAGACTTTTTCAGGGTCTCTCACCATATTGCATATCCTATAAGTGTGTATTTCTTATTTTTGAACTTTTTCAGGGTTTCTCACAATATTCCAGCTCCTACAGTGTGTTTTTGTCATTTTTTTTTTCTTTTTCACGGTTTCTCATCTTATTCCAAGTCCTACAGTGTGATTTTCTCATTTTTCGACTTTTTCAGGGTTTCTCACATTATTGCAGGTCCTACAAGTGTGAATTTCTTATTTTTGGTCTTTTTCAGGGTTTCTCACCATATTCCAGCTCCTACAGTGTGTTTTTGTCATTTTTTGTCTTTTTCACGGTTTCTCATCTTATTCCAAGTCCTATATTGTGATTTTCTCATTTTTTGACTTCTTCAGGGTTTCTCACCATATTGCAGGTACTTCAAGTTTGATTTTCTTATTTTTCGATCTTTCAGGGTTTCTCACCATATTCCAGGTCCTACTGTTTGATTTTCTCATTTTTAGACTTTTTCAGGGTTTCTCACCTTATTCCAGGTACTACAGTGTGATTTTCTCATTTTTTGACTTTTTCAGGGTTTCTCATCATATTCCAAGTCCTAGAGTGTGATTTTCTCTTTTTTCGACTTTTTCAGAGTTTCTCACCATATTCCAGGTCCTACCGTGTGATTTTCTCATTTTAAGACTTTTTCAGGGTTTCTCAACATATTCCAACTCCTTCAGTGTATTTTTCTCATTTTTCAACTTTTTTAGGGTTTCTCATCTTATTCCAAGTCCTACAGTGTGATTTTCTCATTTTAAGACTTTTTCAGTGTTTCTCACCATATTCCAGGTACTACTGCGTGATTTTCTCATTTTTCGACTTTTTCAGGGTTTCTCACCATATTGCAAGTCCTACAAGTGTGAATTTCTTATTTTTGGACTTTTTTAGGGTTTCTCACCATATTCCAGCTCCTACAGTGTGTTTTTGTCATTTTTTGTCTTTTTCACGGTTTCTCATCTTATTCCAAGTCCTATATTGTGATTTTCTCATTTTTTGCCTTTTGCAGGGTTTCTCACCATATTGCAGGTACTACAAGTTTGATTTTCTTATTTTTCGATCATTCAGGGTTTCTCACCATATTCCAGGTCCTACAGTGTGATTTTCTCATTTTTAGACTTTTTCAGGGTTTCTCACCATATTGGAGGTTCTACAAGTGTGATTTTCTTATTTTTCAACTTTTTCAGGGTTTCTCACCATATTGGAGGTTCTACAAGTGTGATTTTCTTATTTTTCGACTTTTTCAGGGTTTACTCACCATATTCCAGCTTCTACAGTGTATTTTTCTCATTTTTTGACTTTTTCACGGTTTCTCATCATATTCTAAATCCTACAGTGTGAATTTCTCATTTTTGGAATTTTTCAGGGGTTTCTCACCATATTGCAGGTACTACAAGTTTGATTTTCTTATTTTTCGACTGTTTCAGTGTTTCTCACCATATTGCAGGTCCAACTGTGTGATTTTCTCATTTTGAGACTTTTTCAATGTTTCTCACCATATTCCAGCTACTACAGTCT
The DNA here is from genome assembly GCF_978045245.1 of Mus caroli. Taxonomy (NCBI): domain Eukaryota; kingdom Metazoa; phylum Chordata; class Mammalia; order Rodentia; family Muridae; genus Mus; species Mus caroli. Next base: position 46,153 of record NW_028227318.1, on the reverse strand, counting down.
GATTTTCTCATTTTTGACTTTTTCAGGGTTTCTCATCATATTCCAAGTCCTAGAGTGTGATTTTTCCAATTTTTCGCCTTTTTCAGAGTTTCTCACCATATTCCAGGTTCCACAGTGTGATTTTCTCATTTTTTGACTTTTTCAGGATTGCTCACCATATTCCATCTTCTACATTGTGATTTTCTCATTTTTCAACTTTTTCAGGGTTTCTCATCTTATTCCAAGTCCTACAGTGAAATTTTCTCATTTTCTGACTTTTTCAGGTTGTCTCATCTTATTCCAAGTCCTACAGTGTGATTTTCTCATTTTTCGACTTTTTCAGGGTTTCTCACCATATTGCAGGTCCTACACGTGTGAATTTCTTATTTTTGGACTTTTTCAGGGTTTCTCACCATATTCCAGGTACTACAGTGTGATTTTCTCATTTTAAGACTTTTTCATGGTCTCTCACAATATTGCATGTCCTACAAGTGTGTATATCTTATTTTTCTACTTTTTAACGGTTTCTCTCCATATTCCATCTCCTACCGTGTACTTTTGTCATTTTTTGTCTTTTTCACGGTTTCTTATTTTATTCCAAGTCCTACAGTGTGATTTTCTCATTTTTTGACTTTTTCAGGGTTTCTCATCATATTCCAAGTCCTACAGTGTGATTTTCTCATTTTTTGACTTTTTCAGGGTTTCTCATCTTATTCCAAGTCCTAGAGTGTGATTTTTCTAATTTTTCAACTTTTTCAGATTTTATCACCATATTCCTTTTACTACAGTTTGATTTTTCTCATTTTTGACTTTTTCAAGGTTTCTCACCATATTCCATGTCCTAAAGTGTGATTTTCACATTTTAAGACTTTTTCAGGGTTTCTCACCATATCCCAGGTACTAATTTTTAGAAGTGTATGTGAGGCTGTGTTTATGTACATCATATGCAGACCTTAAGTGGGATTTAGATTGTCCAGAATCTGACACCCTCTTCTGGAGTGTCTGAAGACAGCTACAGTGTATTTATATCTAATAAAGAAATAAATAAATAAATAAATAAATAAATAAATAAATAAATAAATAAATAAACATTTTTTAAAATGGATAAGAAATAAAGAAAGACCAGGCAGGAGTGCCATCCTTATCTCTGTCTGTCTATCTGTCTGTCTGATCCCCTGGAACTGGAGATGGTCCATCATATACTTGCTGGTAGTTGATCCCAGGTTCTCTGGAAGAGGAGACAATGCTGTTATTTGTTGAGCCCTTTAAGTGGCCCCACCCATCTTTAAATTTTTAGAAGTGTATGTGAATCTCTGTTTATGTACATCATATGCATACCATAAGAGGGATTTAGATTCTCCAGAATCTGACACCCTCTTCTGGAGTGTCTGAAGACAGCTAGAGTGTACTTATATCTAATAAATATATACATAAATAAATAAATAAATAAATAAACATTTTTTAAAAAGGATAAGAAAGAAAGAAAGACCAGGCAGGCCTGCCATCCTTATCTCTGTCTGTCTGTCTCTCTGTCTGTCTGATCCCCTGGAACTGGAGATGGGCCACCATATAGTTGCTGGTAGTTGGTCCCAGGTTCTCTGGAAGAGGAGACAATGCTGTTAATTGTTGAGCCCTTTCAGTGGCCCCACCAATCTTTATATTTTTAGAAGTATATGTGAGTCTCTGTTTATGTACATCATATGCAGACCATTAGAGGGGTTTAGATTCTCCAGATTCTGACACCCTCTACTGGAGTATCTGAAGACAGCTACAGTGTACTTATATCTAATAAATACATAAAAAAATAAATAAATGAATAAATAAATAAATATATAAGTAAATAAATAAATAAACATTTTTAAAAAAGGATAAGAACGAAAGAAAGACCTTCCAGGCCTGCCATCCTTATCTCTGTCTGTCTGTCTGTCTGTCTGTCTGATCCTCTGATACTGGATATGGGCCACCATATAGTTGCTGGTAGTTGATCCCAGGTTCTCTGGAAGGGGAGACAATGCTGTTAATTGTTGAGACCTTTCAGTGGTCCCACCCATCTTTAAATATTTAGAAGTGTATGTGAGGCTGTGTTTATGTACATCATATGCAGACCATAAGAGGGTTTTAGATTCTCCAGAATCTGACACCCTCTACTGGAGTGTCTGAACAGCTACAGTGTACTTATATCTAATAAATACATACATAAATAAATAAATAAATAAATAAATAAATAAATAAATAAATAAACATTTTTTAGAAAGGATAAGCAAGAAAGAAAGACCAGGCAGGCATGCCATCCATATCTCTGTCTGTCTGTCTGTCTGTCTATCTGATCCCCGGAAATGGAGATGGGCCACCATATAGTTGCTGGTAGTTGATCCCAGGTTCTCTGGAAGAGGAGAAAATGCTGTTACTGTTGAGCCCTTTCAGTGGCCCTACCCATCTTTAAATTTTTAGAAGTGTATGTGAGGCTGTGTTTATGTACATCATATGCAGACCAGAAGAGGGATTTAGATTCATCAGAATCTGACACCCTCTTCTGGAGTGTCTGAAGACAGCTACAGTGTATATATATCTAATAAATAAATAAATAAATAAATAAATAAATAAATAAACATTTTTTAAAATGGATAAGAAATAAAGAGAGACCAGGCAGGAGTGCCATCCTTATCTCTGTCTGTCTATCTGTCTGTCTGATCCCCTGGAACTGGAGATGGTCCATCATATACTTGCTGGTAGTTGATCCCAGGTTCTCTGGAAGAGGAGACAATGCTGTTATTTGTTGAGCCCTTTAAGTGGCCCCACCCATCTTTAAATATTTAGAAGTATATGTGAGGCTGTGTTTATGTACATCATAAGCAGACCATAAGAGAGATTTAGATTCTACAGAATCTGACACCCTCTTCTGGAGTGTCTGAAGAAAGCTACAGTCTACTTATATCTAGTAAATAAATAGATAAATAAATAAATAAATAAATAAATAAATAAATAAATAAACTTTTTTTTAAAAAGGATAAGAAAGAAAGAAAGACCAGGCAGGCCTGCCATCTATATCTATGTCTGTCTGTCTGTCTGTCTATCTGATCCCCGGGAACTGGAGATGGGCCACCATATAGTTGCTTGTAGTTGATCCAAGGTTCTCTGGAAGAGGAGACAATGCTGTTAATTGTTGAGCCCTTTCAGTGGCCCCACACTTCTTTAAATTTTAGAAGTATACCTGAGGCTGTGTTTATGTACATCATATGCAGATTATAAGAGGATTTAGATTCTCCAGAATCTGACACCCTCTACTGGAGTGTCTGAAGACAGCTAGAGTGTACTTATATCTAATAAATACATAAATAAATAAATAAATAAATAAATAAACATTTTTTAAAAAGGATAAGAAAGAAAGAAGACCTGGCAGGCCTGCCATCCTTATCTCTGTCTGTCTGTCTGTCTGTCTGTCTGATCCTCTGATACTGGATATGGGCCACCATATAGTTGCTGGTAGTTGATCCCAGGTTCTATGGAAGAGGAGACAATGCTATTAATTGTTGAGACCTTTCAGTGGTCCCACCCATCTTTAAATTTTTAGAAGTATATGTGAGGCTGTGTTTATGTACATCATATGCAGACCATAAGAGGGATTTATATTCTCCAGAATCTGACACCCTCTTCTGGAGTGTCTAAAGACAGCTACTGTGTACTTATATCTAATAAATACATAAATAAATAATTAAATAAACATTTTTTAAAAAGGATACGAAAGAAAGAAAGACCAGGCAGGCCTGCCATCCTTATCACTGTCTGTCTGTCTGTCTGTCTGATCCCTGAGAACTGGAGTTAGGCCACTATATAGTTGCTGGTAGTTGATCCCAGGTACTCTGGAAGAGGAGACAATGCTGTTAATTGTTGAGCTTTTTCAGTGGCCCCACCCTTCTTTAAATTTTCGAAGTATATGTGAGGCTGTGTTTATGTACATCATATGCAGACCCTAAGAGGGATTTACATTCTGCAGAATGTGACACCCTCTACTGGAGTGTCAGAGGACAGCTACAGTGTACTTATATCTAATAAATACATAAATAAATAAATAAATAAATAAATAAATAAATAAATAAATAAATAAGTAAATAAACATTTTTTAAAGGATAAGAAAGAAAGAAAGACCAGGCAGGCCTGCCATCCTTATCTCTGTCTGTCTGTCTGTCTGTCTGATCCCCTGTAACTGGAGATGGGCCACCATATAGGTGCTGGTAGTTGATCCCAGGTTCTCTGGAAGAGGACCCAATGCTGTTAATTGTTGAGCCTTTTCAGTTGCCCCACCCATCTTTAAATTTTTAGAAGTATATGTGAGTCTGTGTTTATGTACATCATATGCAGACCATAAGAGGGATTTAGATTTTCCTGAATTTGACACCCTCTTCTGGAGTGTCTGAAGACAGCTACTGTGTACTTATATATAATAAATACGTAAATAAATAAATAAATAAATAAATAAATAAATAAATAAATAAATAATAAACATTTTTTATACAGGATAAGTAAGAAAGAAAGACCAGGCAGGCCTGCCATCCTTATCTCTGTCTGTCTGTCTGTCTGTCTGATTCCCTGGAACTGCAGATGGGCCACCATATAGTTGCTGGTAGTTGATCCCAGGTTCTATGGAAGAGGAGACAATGCTGTTAATTGTTGAGACCTTTCAGTGGTCCCATCCATCTTTAAATATTTAGAAGTATATGTGAGGCTGTGTTTATGTACATCATAAGCAGACCATAAGAGAGATTTAGATTCTCCAGAATCTGACACCCTCTTCTGGAGTGTCTGAAGACAGCTACAGTCTACTTATATGTAGTAAACAAATAGATAAATAAATAAATAAATAAATAAATAAATAAATATTTTTTAAAAAAGGATAAGAAAGAAAGAAAGACCAGGCAGGCCTTCAATCTATATCTATGTCTGTCTGTCTGTCTGTCTATCTGATCCCCGGGAACTGGAGATGGGCCACCATATAGTTGCTGGTAGTTGATCCAAGGTTCTCTGGAAGAGGAGACAATGCTGTTAATTGTTGAGCCCTTTCAGTGGCCCAACACTTCTTTAAATTTTTAGAAGTATACCTGAGGCTGTGTTTATGTACATCATATGCAGATTATAAGAGGATTTAGATTCTCCAGAATCTGACATCATCTACTGGAGTGTCTAAAGACAGCTACAGTGTACTGATGTCTAATAAATACATAAATAAATAAATAATTAAACATTTTTTAAAAGGATAAGAAAGAAAGAAAGACCAGGCAGGCCTGCCATCCTTATCTCTGTCTGTCTGTCTGTCTGTCTGATCTCCTGTAACTGGAGATCGGCCACCATATAGTTGGTGGTAGTTGAACCCAGGTTCTCTGGAAGAGGAGACAATGCTGTTAATTGTTGAGCCCTTTCAGTGGCCCCACTCATCTTTAAATTTTTAGAAGAGTATATGAGGCTGTGTTTATGTACATGATATGCAGATCATAAAAGAGATTTAGATTCTCCAGAATCTGACACCCTCTTCTGGAGTGTCTGAAGACAGCTACAGTGTTCTCATATCTAATAAATAAATAGATAAATAAATAAATAAATAAATAAATAAATAAACATTTTTTTAAAAGGATAAGAAAGAAAGAAAGACCAGGCAGGCCTACCATCCATATCTCTGTCTGTCTGTCTGTCTGTCTATCTGATCCCCGGGAACTGGAGATGGGCCACCATATAGTTGCTGGTAGTTGATCCAAGGTTCTCTGGAAGAGGAGACCATGCTGTTAATAGTTGTGCCCTTTCAGTGGCCCGACACTTCTTTAAATTTTTAGAAGTATACTTTAGGCTGTGTTTATGTACATCTTATGCACATTATAAGAGGATTTAGATTCTCCAGAATCTGACACCCTCTACTGGAGTGTCTAAAGACAGCTACAGTGTACTGATATCTAATAAATAAATAGATAAATAAATAAATAAATAAATAAATAAACATTTTTTAAAATGGATAAGAAATAAAGAAAGACCAGGCAGGAGAGCCATCCTTATCTCTGTCTGTCTATCTGTCTGTCTGATCCCCTGGAACTGGAGATGGTCCATCATATACTTGCTGGTAGTTGACACCAGGTTCTCTGGAAGAGGAGACAATGCTGTTATTTGTTGAGCCCTTTAAGTGGCCCCACCCATCTTTAAATTTTTAGAAGTGTATGTGAGTCTCTGTTTATGTACATCATATGCATACCATAAGAGGGATTTAGATTCTCCAGAATCTGATACCCTCTTCTGGAGTGTCTGAAGACAGCTACAGTGTACTTATATCTAATAAATATATACATAAATAAATAAATAAATAAATAAATAAACATTTTTTGAAAAAGGATAAGAAAGAAAGAAAGACCAGGCAGGCCGTCCATCCATATCTCTGTCTGTCTGTCTGTCTGTCTATCTGATCCCCGGGAAATGGAGATGGGCCACCATAGAGTTGCTGGTAGTGATCCAAGGTTCTCTGGAAGAGGAGACAATGCTGGTAATTGTTGAGCCCTTTCAGTGGCCCCACACTTCTTTAAATTTTTAGAAGTATACTTGAGGCTGTGTTTATGTACATCATATGCAGACCATAAGAGGGATTTAGATTCTCCAGAATCTGACACCCTCTACTGGAGTGTCTGAACAGCTACAGTGTACTTATATCTAATAAATAAATAAATAAATAAATAAATAAATAAATAAATAAACATTTTTTAAAAAGGATTAGAAAGAAAGACCAGGCAGGCCTGCCATCCATATCTCTGTCTGTCTGTCTGTCTGTCTGTCTATCTGATCCCCGGGAACTGGAGATGGGCCACCATATAGTTGCTGGTAGTTGATCCCAGGTTCTCTAGAAGAGGAGACAATGCTGTTAATGTTGAGCCCTTTCAGTGGCCCTACCCATCTTTAAATTTTTAGAAGTGTATATGAGGCCGTGTTTATGTACATCATATGCAGACCAGAAGAGGGATTTAGATTCATCAGAATATGACACCCTCTTCTGGAGTGTCTGAAGACAGCTACAGTGAACTTATATCTAATAAATAAATAAATGAATAAATAAATAAATAAATAAATAAATAAATAAATAAATAAATAAATAAACATTATTTAAACAGGATAAGAAAGAAAGAAAGACCAGGCAGGCCTTCCATCCATATCACTGTCTGTCTGTCTGTCTGTCTGTCTGTCTATCTGATCCCCGGGAACTGGAGATGGGCCACCATATTGTTGCTGGTAGTTGATCCCAGGTTCTCTGGCAGAGGAGACAATGCTGTTAATTGTTGAGCCCTTTCAGTCGCCCCACCCATCCTTAAATTTTTAGAAGTGTATGTCAGGCTGTGTTTATGTACATCATATGCAGACCATAAGAGGGATTTAGATTGTCCAGAATCTGACACCCTCTTCTGGAGTGTCTGAAGACAGCTACAGTGTATTTATATCTAATAAATAAATAAATAAATAAATAAACATTTTTTAAAATGAATAAGAAATAAAGAAAGACAAGGCAGGAGTGCCATCCTTATCTCTGTCTATCTGATCACCTGGAACTGGAGATGGTACATCATATACTTGCTGGTAGTTGATACCAGGTTCTCTGGAAGAGGAGACAATGCTGTTATTTGTTGAGCCCATTAAGTGGCCCCACCCATCTTTAAATTTTTAGAGGTGTATGTGAGTCTCTGTTTATGTACATCATATGCAGACCATAAGAGGGATTTAAATTCTCCAGAATCTGACACCCTCTTCTGGAGTGTCAGAAGACAGCTACAGTGTACTTATATCTAATAAATATAAATAAATAAATAAATAAATAAATAAATAAATAAATAAATAAACATTTTTTAAAAAGGATAAGAAAGAAAGAAAAATCAGGCAGGCCTACCATCCTTATCTCTGTCTGTCTGTCTCTCTGTCTGTCTGATCCCCTGGAACTGGAGATGGGCCACCATATAGGTGCTGGTAGTTGATCCCAGGTTCTCTGGAAGAGGAGACAATGCTGTTAATTGTTGAGACCTTTCAGTGGTCCGACCCATCTTTAAATATTTAGAAGTGTTTGTGAGGCTGTGTTTATGTACATCATATGCAAACCATAAGAGGGATTTAGATTCTCCAGAAACTGACACCCTCTTCTGAAGTGTCTGAAGACAGCTACAGTGTACTGATATCTAATAAATAAATAGATAAATAAATAAATAAATAAATAAACATTTTTTAAAAAGGATAAGAAAGAAAGAAAGACCAGGCAGGCCTACCATCCATATCTCTGTCTGTCTGTCTGTCTGTCTATCTATCTGATCCCCGGGAACTCAAGATGGCCCACCATATAGTTGCTGGTAGTTGATCCAAGGTTCTCTGGAAGAGGAGACAATGCTGTTAATTGTTGAGCCCTTTCAGTGGCCCCACACTTCTTTAAATTTTTAGAAGTATACCTGAGGCTGTGTTTATGTACATCATATGCAGATTATAAGAGGATTTAGATTCTCCAGAATCTGACACCCTCTACTGGAGTGTCTGAAGACAGCTACAGTGTACTTATATCTAATTAATACATAAATAAATAAATAAACATTTTTTAAAAAGGATAAGAAAGAAAGAAAGACCAGGCAGGCCTCCATCCTTATCTCTGTCTGTCTGTCAGTCTGTTTGATACCCTGGAACTGGAGATGGGCCACCATATAGTTGCTGGTAGTTCATCCCAGGCTCTCTAGACTAGGAGACAATGCTGTTAATTGTTGAGCATTTTCAGTGGCCCCACCCATCTTTAAATTTTTAGAAGTAAAGTTGAGGCTGTGTTTATGTACATCATATGCAGACCATAAGAGGGATTTAGATTCTCCAGAATCTGACACCCTCTTCTGGATTGTTTGAAGACAGCTACAGTGTACTTATATTTAATAAATACATAAATAAATGAATAAACATTTTTTAAAAATGATAAGAAAGAACGAAAGACCAGGCAGACCTGCCATCCTTATCTCTGTCTGTCTGTCTGTCTGTCTGTTTGATACCCTGGAACTGGAGATTGGCCACCATATAGTTGCTGGTAGATCATCCGAGGCTCTCTGGAAGAGGAGACAATGCTGTTAATTGTTGAGTCCTTTCAGTGGCCCCACCCATCTTTAAATTTTTAGAAGTATATGTGAGTCTGTGTTTATGTACATCATATGCAGACCATAAGAGGGATTTAGATTTTCCTGAATTTGACACCCTCTTCTGGATTGTCTGAAGACAGCTACTGTGTACTTATATATAATAAATACATAAATATATAAATAAATAAATAAATAAATAAATAAATAAACATTTTTTTAAACAGGATAAGTAAGAAAGAAAGACCAGGCAGGCCTGCCATCCTTATCTCTGTCTGTCTGTCTGTCTGTCTGATCCCCTGGAACTGCAGATGGGCCACCATATAGTTGCTGGTAGTTGATCCCAGGTTCTCTGGAAGAGGAGACAATGATGTTAATTGTTGAGCCCTTTCAGTGGTCCCACCCATCTTTAAATTTTTAGAAGTATATGTGAGGCTGTGTTTAGGTACATCATGTGCAGACCATAAGAGGGATTTAGATTCTCCAGAATCTGAAACCCTCTTCTGGAGTGTCTGAAGACAGCTACTGTGTACTTATATCTAATAAATACATAAATAAATAATTAAATAAACATTTTTTAAAAGGATAAGAAAGAAAGAAAGAAAAGGCAGGCCTGCCATCCTTAGCTCTGTCTTTCTGTCTGTCTGTCTGATCCCTGAGAACTGGAGATGGGACACCATATAGTTGCTGGTAGTTGATCCCAGGTTCTCTGGAAGAGGAGACAATGCTGTTAATTGTTGAGCTTTTTCAGTGGCCCCACCCTTCTTTAAATTTTTGAAGTATATGTGAGGCTGTGTTTATGTACATCATATGCAGATTATAAGAGGATTTAGATTCTCCAGAATCTGAAACCCTCTACTGGAGTGTCTGAAGACAGCTACAGTGTACTTATATCTAATAAATAAAAATAAATAAATAAATAAATAAACATTTTTTAAAAGGATAAGAAAGAAAGAAAAACCAGGCAGGCCTGCCATTCTTATCTCTCTCTGTCTGACATCTGTCTGATCCCCTGGAACTCGAGATGGGCCACCATATAGTTGCTGGTGGTTCATCCCAGGTTCTCTGGAAGAGGAGACAATGCTGTTAATTGTTGAGCCCTTCCAGTGACCCCACCCATCTTTAATTTTTTAGAAGTATATGTGAGGCTGTGTTTATATACATCATATACAGACCATAAGAGGGATTTAGATTCTCCAGAATCCTACACCCTCTTCTGGAGTGTCTGAAGACAGCTACAGTGTACTTATATCTAATAAATAAATAGATAAATAAATAAATAAATAAATAAATAAACATTTTTTAAAAAGGATAAGAAAGAAAGAAAGACCAGGCAGGCCTTCCATCCATATCTCTGTCTGTCTGTCTGTCTGTCTATCTGATCCCCGGGAACTGGAGATGGGCCACCATATAGTTGCTGGTAGTTGATCCCAGGTTCTCTGGAAGAGGAGACAATGATGTTAATTGTTGAGCCCTTTCAGTGGCCCCACCCATCCTTAAATTTTTAGAAGTGTATGTGAGGCTGTCTTTATGTACATCATATGCAGACCTTAAGAGGGATTTAGATTGTCCAGAATCTGACACCCTCTTCTGGAGTGTCTGAAGACAGCTACAGTGTATTTATATCTAATAAATAAATAAATAAATAAATAAATAAATAAATAAATAAATAAATAAACATTTTTTAAAAAGAATAAGAAAGAAAGAAAAATCAGGCAGGCCTGCCATCCTTATCTCTGTCTGTCTGTCTGTCTGTCTGTCTGATCCCCTGGAACTGGAGATGGGCCACCATATAGGTGCTGGTAGTTGATCCCAGGTTCTCTGGAAGAGGAGACAATGCTGTTAATTGTTGAGCCCTTTCAGTGGCCCAACCCATCTTTAAATTTTTAGAAGTATATGTGAGGCTGTGTTTATGTACATCATATGCAGACCATAAGAGGGATATAGATTCTCCAGAATCTGTCACCCTCTTCTGGATTGTCTGAAGACAGCTACAGTGTACTTATATCTAATAAATAAATAAATAAATAAATAAATAAATAAATAAATAAATAAATAAACATTTTTTTAAATAGGATAAGAAAGAAAGAAAAATCAGGCAGGCCTGCCATCCTTATCTCTGTCTGTCTGTCTGTCTGTCTGATCCCCTGGAACTGGAGATGGGCCACCATATAGTTGCTGGTAGTTGATCCCAAGTCCTCTGGAAGAGAAGACAATGCTGTTAATTGTTGAGCCCTTTCATTGGCCCCACCCATCTTTAAATTTTTAGAAGTAAATGTGAGGCTGTGTTTATGTACATCATATTCAGACCATAAGAGGTATTTAGATTCTCCAGAATATGACACCTACTTTTGGAGTCTCTAAGACGGATACAGAGTACTTATATCTAATAAATACATAAATAAATAAATAAATAAATAAATAAATAAACATTTTTTAAAATCGATTAGAAAGAAAGACCAGGCAGGCCTGCCATCCTTATCTTTATCTGTCTGTCTGTCTGTCTGATCCCCTGGAACTGGAGATGGGCCACCATATAGTTGCTGGTAGTTGATCCCAGATTCTCTGGAAGAGGAGACTATGCTGTTAATTGTTGAGCCCTTTCAGTGGCCCCACCCATATTTAAATTTTTAGAAGTATATGTAAGGCTGTGTTTATGTACCGAATATGCAGACCATAGGAGGGATTTAGATTCTCCAGAATCTGACACCCTCTTCTGGATTGTCTGAAGACAGATACAGTTTACTTATATCTAATAAATTCATAAATAAACAAATAAACATTTTTAAAAAATAATAATAAAGAAAGAGAGACTAGGCAGGCCTGCCATCCTTGTCTGTCTGTCTGTCTGTCTGATCCCCGGAACTGGAGATGGGCCACCATATAATTGTTGGTAGTTGATGCCTGGTTCTCTGAAAGAGGAGACAATGCTGTTAATTGTTGAGCCCTTTCAGTGGCCCCACACATTTTAAGTTTTTAGAAGTATATGTGAGGCTGTGTTTATGTACATCATATGAAGACTATAAAAGGGATTTAGATTCTCGAGAATCTGACACCCTCTTCGTGAGTGTTTGAAGTCAGCTACAGTGTACTTATATCTAATAAGTACATACATAAATTAATAAACATTTTTTAAAAAGGATAAGAAAGAAAGAAAAACCAGGCAGGCCTGCCACCTTGTCTGTCTGTCTGTCTGTCTATCTGTCAGATCCCCTGGAACTGGAGATGGGCCACCATATAGTTGATGGTAGTTGATCCCAGGTTCTCTGGAAGAGGAGACAATGCTGGTAATTGTTGAGCCCATTCAGTGGCCCCACCCATCTTTAAATTTTTAGAAGTATATGTGAGGCTGTGTTTATGTACATCATATGTAGACCATAAGAGGGATTTAGATTCTCAGGAATCTGACACCCTCTTCTGGAGTGTCTGAAGACAGCTACAGTATACTTATATCTAATAAATATGTAAGTAAATAAATAAATAAATACATAAATCAATAAACATTTTTTAAAAAGGATAAGAAAGAAAGAAAGAACAGGCAGGCCTGCCATCCTTATCTCTGTCTGGCTGTCTGGCTGTCTGATCCCCGGGAACTAAAGGTGGGCCACCATATTGCTGGTTGCTGGTAGTTGATCCCAGGTTCTCTGGAAGAGGAGTCAATGCTGTTAATTTTTGAGCCCTTTCAGTGGCCCCACCCATCTCTAAATTTTTAGAAGTATATGTGAGGCTGTGTTTATGAACATCATATGCAGACCATTAGAGGGATTTATATTCTCCAGATTCTGACACCCTATTCTGGAGTGTCTGAAGACAGCTAAGGTGTATTTATATCTAATAAATAAATAAATAAATAAATAAATAAATAAATAAATAAATAAACATTTTTTTAAAAGGATAAGAAAGAAAGAAAGAACAGGCAGGCCTGCCATCCTTATCTCTGTCTGGCTGTCTGGCTGTCTGATCCCCGGGAACTAAAGGTGGGCCACCATATAGTTGCTGGTAGTTGATCCCAGGTTCTCTGGAACAGGAGACAATGCTGTTAATTGTTGAGCCCTTTCAGTGGCCCGACCCATCTTTAAATTTTTAGAAGTATATGTGAGGCTGTTTTTATGTACATCATATGCAGACAATAAGAGGAACTTAGATTCACCAGAATCTGACACCTTCTTCTGGAGTGTGTGAAGACAGATACAGTGTACTTATATCTAATAAATAAATAAATAAATAAATAAATAAATAAACATTTTTTAAAAAGAATAAGGAAGAAAGGACAGCCAAGGCAGGCCTCCATCCTTATCTCTGTCTGTCTGTCTTTTTGATACCCTGCAACTGGAGATGGGCCACCATATAGTTGCTGGTAGTTGATCCCAGGCTCTCTGGAAGAGGAGACAATGCTGTTAATTGTTGAGCATTTTCAGTGGCCCCACCCATCTTTAAATTTTTAGAAGTAAAGTTGAGGCTGTGTTTATGTACATCATATGCAGACCATAAGAGGGATTTAGGTTCTCCAGAATCTGACACCCTCCTCTGGATTGTTTGAAGACAGCTACAGTGTACTTATATTTAATAAATACATAAATAAATAAATAAACATTTTTTTAAAAATGATAAGAAAGAAAGAAAGACCAGGCAGGCCTGCCATCCTTATGTCTGTCTGTCTGTATGTCTGTCTGTCTGTCTATCTGATCCCCTGGAATTGGAGATGGGTCATCATATAGTTGCTGGTGGTTGATCCCAGATTCTCTGGAAGAGGAGACAATGCACTTAATTGTTGAGCCATCTCAGTGGACCAACCCATCTTTAAATTTTTAGAAGTAAATGTGAGGCTGTGTTTATGTAAATCATATGCAGACCATAAGAGGGATTTAGATTCTCCAGAATCCGGCACCCTCTTCTTGAGTGTCTCAAGACAGATACAGTATTTTTGTATCTAATAAATAAATAAATAAATAAATAAACATTTTATAAAAAGGATAATAAAGAAAGAAAGACCATGCAGGCCTCCCACTTTGTCTGTCTTCTGTCTGTCTGTCTATCTGTCAGATCCCCTGGAAATGGAGATGGGCCACCATATAGTTGCTGGTAGTTGATACCAGGTTCTCCTGAAGAGGAGACAATGCTGTTAATTGTTGAGCCCTTTCAGTGGCCCCACCCAACTTTAAATTTTTAGAAGTATATGTGAGGCTGTGTTTATGTACATCATATGCAGACCATAAGAGGGATATAGATTCTCCAGAATCTGACACCCTCTTCTGGAGTGTCTGAAGACAGCTACAGTGTACTTATATCTAATAAATAAATAAATAAATAAATAAATAAATAAACATTTTTTTATAAAGAATAAGAAAGAAAGAAAAACCAGGCAGGCCTGCCATCCTTATCTTTGTCTTTCTGTCTGTCTCTCTTTCTGATCCCCTGGAAGTGGAGATGGGCCACCATATAGTTGCTGGTAGTTGATCCCAGGTCCTCTGGAAGAGGAGACAATGCTGTTAATTGTTGAGCCCTTTCAGTGGCCCCACCCATCTTTAATTTTTAGAAGTAAATGTGAGGCTGTGTTTATGTACATCATATTCAGACCTTAAGAGGAATTTAGATTCTCCAGAATATGACACCGACTTTTGGAGTGTCTAAGACTGATACAGTGTACTTATATCTAATAAATACATAAATAAATAAATAAATAAATAAACATTTTTTAAAATCGATTAGAAAGAAAGAAAGACCAGGCAGGCCTGCCATCCTTATCTCTATCTGTCTGTCTGTCTGTCTGATCCCCTGGAACTGTAGATGGGTCTCCATAGAGTTGCTGGTAGTTGATCCCAGTTTCTCTGGAAGAGGAGACAATGCTGTTAATTGTTGAGCACTTTCAGTGGCCCCACCCATCTTTAAATTTATAGAAGTATATGTAAGGCTGTGTTTATGTACCGAATATGCAGACAATAAAAGTAATTTATATTCTCCTGATTCTGACACCCTCTTCTGGAGTGTCTGAAGACAGCTACAGTGTACTTATATCTAATAAATACATACATACCTATATAAATAAATAAATAAATAAACATTTTCAAAAGGATAAGAAATAAAGAAAGACCAGGCAGGCCTGCAATCCTTATCTCTGTCTGTCTGTCTGTCTATCTGTCTGAATCCCTTGAACTGCAGATGGGCCTCCATATAGTTGCTGGTAGTTGATCCCAGGCTCTCTGGAAGAGGAGACAATGCTGTTAATTGTTGAGCATTTTCAGTGGCCCCACCCATCTTTAAATTTTTAGAAGTAAAGTTGAGGCTGTGTTTATGTACATCATATGCAGACCATAAGAGGGATTTAGATTCTCCAGAATCTGACACCCTCTTCTGGAGTGTCTGAAGACAACTACAGTGTACTTATGTCTAATAAATAAATATATAAATAAATAAATAAATAAATAAATAAATAAACAAACATTTTTTAAAAAGGATAAGAAAGAAATAAAGACAAGGCAGGCCTGCCATCCTTATCTCTGTCTGTCTGTATGTCTGTCTGCCTGTCTATCTAATCCCCTGGTACTGGAGATGGGTCACCATATAGTTGCTGGTAGTTGATCCCAGATTCTCTGGAAGAGGAGACAATGCTGTTAATTGTTGAGCCCTCTCAGTGGCCCCACCCATCTTTAAATATTTAGAAGTAAATGTGAGGCTGTGTTTATGTACATCATATGCAGACCATAAGAGGGATTTAGATTCTCCAGAATCTGACACCCTCTTCTGGAGTGTCTGAAGACAGCTACAGTGTACTTATATCTAATAAATACATAAATAAATAAATAAACATTTTTAAAAAGGATAAGAAAGAAAGAAAGACCAGGTAGGCCTGCCACCTTGTGTGTCTGTCTGTCTGTCTGTCTATCTGTCACATCCACTGGAACTGGAGATGGGCCACAATATAGTTGCTGGTAGTTGATCCCAGGTTCTCTGGAAGAGGAGACAATGCTGTTAATTTTTGAGCCCTTTCAGTGGCCCCAACCATCTTTAAATTTTTAGAAGTATATGTGAGGCTGTGTTTATGTACATCATATGCAGACCATAAGAGGGATATAGATTATACAGAACCTCACACCCTCTTCTGGAGTGTCTGAAGACAGCTACAGTGTTCGTATATCTAATAAATAAATAAATAAATAAATAAATAAATAAATAAATAAATAAATAAATAAATAAACATTTTTTAAAAAGGATAAGAAAGAAAGAAAAACCAGGCAGGCCTGCCATCCTTATCTTCGTCTGTCTGAATCTGTCTCTCTGTCTGTCTGTATGTCTGATCCCCTAGAAATGGAGATGGGCCACCATATAGTTGCTGGTAGTTGATCCCAGGTCCTCTGTAAGAGGAGACAATGCTGTTAATTGTTGAGCCCTTTCAGTGGCCCCACCCATCTTTGAATTTTTAGAAGTAAATGTGACGCTGTGTTTATGTACATCATATTCAGACCATAAGAGGGATTAAATTCTCCAGAATCTGACACAGTCTTTTGGAGTGTCTAAGACGGATACAGTGTACTTATATCTAATAAATACATAAATACATAAATAAACATTTTTTAAAATCGATTAGAAAGAAAGAAAGACCAGGCAGGCCTCCCATCCTTATCTCTGTCTGTCTGTCTGTCTGATCCCCTGGAACTGGAGATGGGCCACCATAGAGTTGCTGATAGTTGATCACAGGTTCTCTGGAAGAGAAGACAATGCTGTTATTTGTTGAGCCCTTTCGTTGCCCACCCATCTTTAAATTTTTAGAAGTATATGTAAGGCTGTGTTTATGTACCGAATATGCAGATCATAAGAGGGATTTAGATTCTCCAGAATCTGACACCCTCTTCTGGAGTGTCTGAAGACAGCTACAGTGTACTTATATCTAATAAATTCATAAATAAACAAATAAACATTTTTTAAAAAGGAAAATAAAGAAAGAGAGACCAGGCAGGCCTGCCATTCTTGTCTGTCTGTCTGTCTGTCTGATCCCCGGAACTGGAGATGGGCCACCATATAATTGCTGGTAGTTGATCCCAGGTTCTCTGGAAGAGGAGACAATGCTGTTAATTGTTGAGCCCTTTCAGTGGCCCCACCCATCTTTAAGTTTTTAGAAGTATATGTAAGGCTGTGTTTATGTACATCATATGCAGATCATAAGAGGGATATAGATTCTCCAAAATCTGACACCCTCTTCTGGAGTGTTTGAAGACAGCTACAGTGTACTTATATCTAATAAATACATACATAAATTTATAAACATTTTTAAAAAGGATAAGAAAGAAAGGAAGACCAGGCAGGCCTGCCAACTTGTGTGTCTGTCTGTCTGTCTCTCTATCTGTCAGATCCCCTGGAAGTGGAGATGGGCCACCATATAGTTGCTGGTAGTTGATCCCAGGTACTCTGGAAGAGGAGACAATGCTGTTAGTTGTTGAGCCCTTTCAGTAGCCCCACCCATCTTTAAATTTTTAGAAATATATGTGAAGCTGTGTTTATGTACATCATATGCAGACCATAAGAGGGATTTAGATTCTCCAGGATCTGACACCCACTTCTGGAGTGTCTGAAGACAGCTACAGTGTACTTATATCTAATAAATAAATAAATAAATAAATAAATACATACATACATACATACATACATACATACATACATACATAAACATTTTTTAAAAAGGATAAGAAAGAAAGAAAGACCAGGCAGGCCTACCATCCTTATCTCTGTCTGTCTGTCTGTCTGTCTGATCCCCTGGAACTAAAGACGGGAAACCATATAGTTGCTCGTTGTTGATCCCAGGTTCTCTGGAAGAGGAGTCAATGCTGTTAATTATTGAGCCCTTTCAGGGACCCAACCCATCTTTAAATTTTTAGAAGTATATGTGAGGCTGTGTTTATGTACATCATATGCAGACCAGAAGAGGGATTTAGATTCTCCAGAATCTGACACCCTCTTCTGGAGTGACTGAAGACAGCTACAGTGTACTTATATCTAATAAATACATACATAAATAAATAAATAAATAAATAAATAAATAAATAAATAAACATTTTTAAAAAAGGATAAGAAAGAAAGAAAGAAAGAAAGAAAGAAAGAAAGAAAGAAAGAAAGAAAGAAAGAAAGACCAGGCAGACCTGCCATCCTTATCTCTGTCTGTCTGTCTGTCTGTCTTTCTGATCCCCTGGAACTGGAGGTGGGCCACCATATAGTTGCTGGTATTTGATCCCAGGTTCTCTGGAACAGGAGACAATGCTGTTAATTGTTGAGCCCTTTCAGTTGCCCCACCAATCTTTAAATTTTTAGAATATATGTGAGGCTGTGTTTATGTACATCATATGCAGACCATAAGAGGGATTTAGATTCACCAGAATCTGACACATTCTTCTGGAGTGTGTGAAGACAGATACAGTGTACTTATATCTAATAAATAAATAAATAAATAAATACATAAACATTTTGTAAAAAGGATAAGAAAGAAAGAAAGAACAGGTAGGCCTGCCACCTTTATCCTTGTCTGTCTTCTCTCTGTCTGTCTTTCTGATCCCCGGGAACTGGAAATGGGCCACCATATAGTGGATGGTAGTTGATCCCAGGTTCTCTGGAAGTGGAGACAATGCTGTTAATAGTTGAGCCCTTTCAGTGCCCCCACCCATCTTTAAATTTTTAGAAGTATATGGGAGGCTATGTTTATGTACCTCATATGCAGACAATAAGGGGGATTTAGATTCTCCAGAATTTGACACCCTCTTCTGGAGTGTCTGAAGACAGCTATAGTGTACTTATATGTAATAAATACATAAATAAATAAATAAATAAACATTTTTTAAAAAAGGATAAGAAAGAAAGAAAGACCAGGCAGGCCTGCCATCTTTATCCTTGTCTGTCTGTTTGTCTGTCTGTCTGATCCCTGGGCACTGGAGATTAGCCACTATATACTTGCTTGTAGTTGATCCCAGGTTCTCTGGAAGAGGAGACAATGCTGTTAATTTGAGCCCTATCAGTGGCCCCACCGATCTTTAAATTTTTAGAAGTATATGTGAGGCTGTGTTTATGTACATCATATGCAGACCATAAGAGGGTTTTAGATTCTCCAATTTCTGACACCCTCTTCTGGAGTGTCTGAAGACAGGTACAGTGTACTTAAAAATAATAAATACATAAATAAATAAATAAATAAATAAATAAATAAATAAATAAATAAATAAATAAACATTTTTTAAAAATGATAAGAAAAAAAGAAAGACCAGGCAGGCCTGCCATCCTTATCTCTGTCTCTCTGTCTGTCTCTCTGTCTGATCCCCTGGAACTGGAGATGGGCCACCATATAGTTGCTGGTGGTTGATCCCAGGTTCTCTGGAAGAGGAGACAATGCTGTTAATTGTTGAGCCCTTTCAGTGCCCACAAATCTTTAAGTTGTTGGAAGTAAATGTGAGTCTGTGTTTATGTACATCATATGCAGACCATAAGAGGGATTTAGATTCTCCAGAATCTGACAACTTCTTCTGGAGTGTCTGAAGACCTCTACAGTGTACTTATAGCTAATAAATAAATAAATAAATAAATAAATAAATAAATAAATAAATAAATAAACATTTTTTAAAAAGGACAAGAAAGAACGAAAAACCAGGCAGGCCTGCCATCCTTGACTGTTTGTCTGTCTGTCTGTCTGAAACCCTGGAACTTAAGATGGGCCACCATATAGTTGCTCGTAGTTGATCCCAGGTTCTCTGGAAGAGGAGACAATGCAGTTAATTGTCGAGCCCATTCAGTGGCCCCACACATCTTTCAATTTTTGGAAGTAATTGTGAGTCTGTGTTTATGTACATCATATGCAGACCATAAGAGGGATTTAGATTCTCCAGAATCTGACACCCTCTTCTGGAGTGTCTGAAGACAGCTACAGTGTACTTATATCTACTAAATATATAAATAAATAAATAAATAAATAAATAAATAAATAAATAAATAAATACATACATACATACATACATAAATAAATAAATAAACATTTTTTAAAAAGGATAAGAAAGAAAGAAAGACCAGGCAGGCCTGCCATCCTTATCTTTTTCTTTCTGTCTGTCTCTCTGTCTGATCCCCTAGAAGTGGAGATGGGCCACCATATAGTTGCTGGTAGTTGATCCCAGGTCCTCTGGAAGAGGAGACAATGCTGTTATTTGTTGAGCACTTTCAGTGGCCCCACCCATCTTTAATTTTTTAGAAGTAAAGGTGAGGCTGTGTTTATGTACATCATATTCAGACCTTAAGAGGGATTTAGATTCTCCAGAATATGACACCGACTTTTGGAGTGTCTAAGACTGATACAGTGTACTTATATCTAATAAATACATAAATAAATAAATAAACATTTTTTAAAATCGATTAGAAAGAAAGAAAGACCAGGCAGGCCTGCCATCCTTATCTCTGTCTGTCTGTCTGTCTGATCCCCTGGAACTGGAGATGGGCCACCATATAGTTGCTGGTAGTTGATCCCAGGTTCTCTGTAAGAGGATACAATGCTGTTAATTGTTGAGCCCTTTCAGTGGCCCCACTCATCTTTAAATTTTTAGAGGTGTATGTGAGGCTGTATTTATGTACATCATATTCAGACCATAAGAGGGATTTAGATTCTCCAGAATCTGACACCCTCTCCTGGAGTGTCTGAAGACAGGTACAGTGTACTTAAAAATAATAAATACATACATAAATAAATAAATAAGTAAATAAATAAATAAATAAATAAACATTTTTTAAAAATGATAAGAAAAAAAGAAAGACCAGGCAGGCCTGCCATCCTTATCTCTGTCTCTCTGTCTGTCTCTCTGTCTGATCCTCTGGAACTGGAGATGGGCCACCATATAGTTGCTGGTAGTTGATCCCAGGTTCTCTGGAAGAGGAGACAATGCTGTTAATTGTTGAGCCCTTTCAGTGCCCCACAAATCTTTAAATTGTTGGAAGTAAATGTGAGTCTGTGTTTATGTACATCATATGCAGACCATAAGAGGGATTTAGATTCTCCAGAATCTGACAACTTCTTCTGGAGTGTCTGAAGACCTCTACAGTGTACTTATATCTAATAAATACATAAATAAATAAATAAATAAATAAATAAATAAATAAATAAATAAATAAATACATAATACATACATACATACATAAATAAATAAACATTTTTTAAAAAGGATAAGAAAGAAAGAAAGACCAGGCAGGCCTACCATCCTTATCTCTGTCTGTCTGTCTGTCTGTCTTATCCCCTGGAACTAAAACGGGCCACCATATAGTTGCTCGTTGTTGATCCCAGGTTCTCTGGAAGAGCAGTCAATGCTGTTAATTATTGAGCCCTTTCAGGGGCCCCACCCATCTTCAAATTTTTAGAAGTATATGTGAGGCTGTGTTTATGTACATCATATGCAGACCATAAGAGGGATTTATATTCTCCAGAATCTGACACCCTCTTCTGGAGTGACTGAAGACAGATAGAGTGTACTTATATCTAATAAATACATAAATAAATAAATAAATAAATAAATAAATAAATAAATAAATAAACATTTTTTAAAAAGGATAAGAAAGAAAGAAAAAAAGACCAGGCAGGCCTGCCATCCTTATCTCTGTCTGTCTGTCTGTCTGTCTGTCTTTCTGATCCCCTGGAACTGGAGATGGGCCACCATATAGTTGCTGGCATTTGATCCCAGGTTCTCTGGAACAGGAGACAATGCTGTTAATTGTTTGAGCTCTTTCAGTTGCCCCACCCATCTTTAAATTTTTAGAATTATATGTGAGGCTGTGTTTATGTACATCATATGCAGACCATAAGAGGGATTTAGATTCACCAGAATCTGACACATTCTTCCGGAGTGTGTGAAGACAGATACAGTGTACTTATATCTAATAAATAAATAAATAAATAAATAAATAAATAAACTTTTTTTAAAAAGGATAAGAAAGAAAGAAAGACCAGGTAGGCCTGCCACCTTTATCCTTCTCTGTCTGTCTCTCTGTCTGTCTGTCTGATCCCCGGGAACTGGAGATGGGCCACCATATAGTTGATGGTAGTTGATCCCAGGTTCTCTGGAAGTGGAGACAATGCTGTTAATTGTTGAGCCCTTTCAGTGGCCCCACCCATCTTTAAATTTTAGAAGTATATGGGAGGCTGTGTTTATGTACCTCGTATGCAGACAATAAGGGGGATTTAGATTCTCCAGAATCTGAAACCCTCTTCTGGAGTGTCTGAAGACAGCTATAGTGTACTTCTATGTAAAAAATACATAAATAAATAAATAAATAAACATTTTTAAAAAAAGGATAAGAAAGAAAGAAAGACCAGGCAGGCCTGCCATCTTTATCCTTGTCTGTCTGTCTGTCTGCTTGTCTGATCCCTGGGCACTGGAGATGAGCCACCATATAGTTGCTTGTAGTTGATCCCAGGTTCTCTGGAAGAGGATACAATGCTGTTAATTTGAGCCCTATCAGTGGCCCCACCCATCTTTAAATTTTTAGAAGTATATGTGAGGCTGTGTTTATGTACATCATATGCAGACCATAAGAGGGATTTAGATTCTCAAATTTCTGACACCCTCTTCTCAAGTCTCTGAAGACAGCTACAGTGTACTTATATCTAATAAATACATAAATAAAAAAATAAATATATAAATAAAAATTTTTTAAAAAGGATAAGAAAGAAAGAAACAACGGGCAGGCCTGCCATCTTATATCTGTCTGTCTGTCTGTCTGTCTGTCTGATACCCTGGAACTGGAGATGGGCCACCATATAGTTGCCAGTAGTTGATCCCAGGTTCTCTGGAACAGGAGACAATGCTGTTAATTGTTGAGCCCTTTCAGTGGCCCCACCCATCTTTAAATTTTTAGAAGTATATGTGAGGCTGTGTTTATGTACATCATATGCAGAATATAAGAGGGATTTAGATTCTCCTCAATCTGACACCTTCTTCTGGAGTGTCTGAAGACAGCTACCGTGTACTTATACCTAATAAATAAATAAATAAATAAATAAATAAATAAATAAATAAATAAACAAACATTTTAAAAGGATAAGAAAGAAAGTAAGGCCAGGCAGGCCTGCGATCCTTATCTCTTCTGTCGGTCAGTCTGTCTGTCTGATCCCGTGGAACTGGAGATGGGCCACCATATAGTTGCTGGTAGTTGATCCCAGGTTCTCTGGAAGAGGAGACAATGCTGTTAATTGTCGAGCCCTTTCAGTGGCCCCACACATCTTTAAATTTTTGGAAGTAATTGTGAGTCTGTGTTTATGTACATCATATGCAGACCATAAGAGGGATTTAGATTCTCCAGAATCTGACACCCTCTTACTGAATGTCTGAAGACAGCTACAGTGTACTTATATCTAATAAATACATAAATAAATAAATGAACATTTCTTAAAAAGGATAAAAAATAAAGAGAGACCAGGCAGGCCTGCCATCCTTATCTCTAGCTGTCTGTATGTCTGTCTGTCTGTCTGATCCCCTGGAACTGGAGATGGGCCACCATATAGTTGCTGGTAGTTGAACCCAGGTTCTCTGGAAGAGGAGACAATGTTGTTAATTTTTGAGCCGTAAAGTGGCCCCACCCATCTTTAAATTTTTAGAAGTACATGTGAGGCTTTGTTTATGTACATCATATGCAGACCATAAGAGGGATAGATTCTCCAGAATCTGACACCCTCTTCTGGAGTGTCTGAAGACAATTACAGTGTACTTATATCTAATATATAAATAAATAAATAAATAAATAAATAAATAAATAAATAATCATTTTTTAAAAATGATAAGAAAAAAAGAAAGACCAGGCATGCCTGCCATCCTTTTCTCTGTCTGTCTGTCTGTCTGTCTGATCTCCTGGAACTGGAGATGGGCCACCATATAGTTGCTGGTAGTTGATCCCAGGTTCTCTGGACTAGGAGACAATGCTGTTAATTGTTGAGCCCTTTCAGTTGCCCCACACATCTTTAAATTTTTGGAAGTAAATGTGAGTCTGTGTTTATGTACATAATATGCAGACCATAAGAGGTATTTACATTCTCCAGTATCTGAAAACCTCTTCTGGAGTGTCTGAAGACCTCTCCAGTGTACTTATATCTAATTAATACATAAATAAATAAATAAACATTTTTTAAAAAGTATAAGAAAGAAAAAACCAGGCAGGCCTGCCATCCTTGACTGTTTGTCTGTCTGTCTGTCTGAAACCCTGGAACTGGAGATGGGCCACCATATAGTTGCTGGTAGTTGATCCCAGGTTCTCTGGAAGAGGAGACAATGCTGTTAATTGTTGAGCCCTTTTAGTGGCCCCACTCATCTTTAAATTTTTAGAGGTGTATGTGAGGCTGTGTTTATGTACATCATATTCAGACCATAAGAGGGATTAAGATTCTCCAGAATCTGACACCCTCTTCTGGAGTGTCTGAAGACAGGTACAGTATACTTATAAATAATAAATAAATAAATAAATAAATAAATAAATAAATAAATAAACATTTTTTAAAAATGATAAGAAAAAAAGAAAGACCAGGCAGGCCTGCCATCCTTATCTGTGTCTCTCTGTCTGTCTCTCTGTCTGATCCCCTGGAACTGGAGATGGGCCACCATATAGTTGCTGGTAGTTGATCCCAGGTTCTCTGGAAGAGGAGACAATGCTGTTAATTGTTGAGCCCTTCCAGTGGCCCCACAAATCTTTAAATTGTTGAAAGTAAATGTGAGTCTGTGTTTATGTATATCATATGCAGACCATAAGAGAGATTTAGATTCTTCAGAATATGACAACTTCTTCTGGAGTGTTTGAAGACCTCTACAGTGTACTTATATCTAATAAATACATATATAAATAAATAAATAAATAATCATTTTTTAAAAATGATAAGAAAAAAAGAAAGACCAGGCAGACCTGCGATCCTTAACTCTGTCTGTCTGTCTGTCTGTCTGATCCCCTGAAACTGGAGATGGGCCACCATATTTTTCCTGGTAGTTGATCCCAGGTTCTCTGGAAGAGGAGACAATGCTGTTAATTGTTGAGCCCTTTCAGTGGCCTAACAAATCTTTAAATTGTTGGAAGTAAATGTGAGTCTGTGTTTATGTACATCATATGCAGACCATAAGAGGGATTTAGATTCTCCAGAATCTGACACCCTCTTCTGGAGTGTCTGAAGACAGCTACAGTGTACTTATATCTAATAAATACATGAATAAATAAATAAACATTATTAAAAAGGATAAGAAAAAAGAAAGACCAGGCAGGCCTGCCACCTTGTCTGTCTGTCTGTCTGTCTGTCTATCTGTCAGATCCCCTGGAACTGGAGATGGGCCACCATATAGTTGCGGGTAGTTGATCCCAGGTTCTCTGTAAGAGGAGACAATGCTGTTAATTTTTGAGCCCTTTCAGTGGCCCCACCCATCTTTAAATTTTTAGAGGTATTTTTGAGGCTGTGTTTATGTACATCATATGCAGACCATAAGAGGGATTTAGATTCTCCAGAATCTGACACCCTCTTCTGGAGTGTCTGAAGACAGCTACAGTGTACTTATATCTAATAAATAAATAAATAAAATAAATAAATAAACATTTTTAAAAAGGATAAGAAAGAAAGAAAGAACTGGCAGGCCTGCCATCCTTATCTCTGTCTGTCTGTCTGTCTGATCCCCGGGAACTGGAGATGGGCCACCATATTTTTGCTGGTAGTTGATCCCAGGTTCTCTGGAAGAGGAGACAATGCTGTTAATTGTTGAGCACTTTCAGTGGCCTCAGCCATCTTTAAATTTTTAGAAGTATATGTGAGGCTATGTTTATGTACATCATATGCAGACCATAAGAGGGATTTAGATTTTCCAGAATCTTACACCCTCTTCTGGAGTGTCTGAAGACAGCTACAGTGTACTTATATCTAATTAATACATAAATAAATACATAAATAAATAAATAAACATTTTTTAAAAGGATAAGAAAGAAAGAAAGAACAGGTAGGCCTGCCATCCTTATCTCTGACTGTCTGTCTGTCTGTCTGATCCCCTGGAACTGGAGATGGGCCACCATATAGTTGCAAGTAGTTGATCCCAGTTTCTCTTCAAGAGGAGACAATGCTGTTAATTTTTGGGCACTTTCAGTGGCCCCACCCATCTTTAAATGTTTAGAACTGTATGTTAGGCTGTGTTTATGTACATCATATGCAGACCATAAGAGGGATTTAGATTCTCCATAATCTGACACCCTCTTCTGGAGTTTCTGAAGACAGCTAGAGTGTACTTATATCTAATAAATACATAAATAAATAAATAAACACGTTTTAAAAAGGATAAGAAAGAAATAAAAACCAAGCAGGCCTGCCATCCTTGTCTGTTTGTCTGTCTGTCTGTCTGATCCCCTGAAACTGGAGATGGGCCACCATATTTTTGCTGGTAGTTGATCCCAGGTTCTCTGGAAGAGGAGACAATGCTGTTATTTGTTGAGCCCTTTAAGTGGCCCCACCCATCTTTAAATTTTTAGAAGTATATGTGAGGCTGTGTTTATATACATCATATGCAGACCATAAGAGGGATTTAGATTCTCCAGAATCTGACACCCTCTTCTGGAGTGTCTGAATACAGCTACTGTGTACTTATATCTAATAAATACATACATAAATAAATAAATAAACATTTTTTAAAAGGATAAGAAGGAAATAAAGGCAAGGTAGTTCTGCCATCCTTATCTCTGTCTGTCAGTCTGTCTGTCTGATCCCCTGGAACTAGAGAGGGGCCACCATATAGTTGCTGGTAGTTGATCCCAGTTTCTCTGAAGAGGAGACAATGCTGTTAATTTTTGAGCCGTAAAGTGGCCCCACCCATCTTTAAATTTTTAGAAGTATATGTGAGGCTGTGTTTATGTACATCATATGCAGACCATAAGAGGGATTTAGATTGTCCAGAATCTGACACCGTCTTCTGAAGTGTCTGAAGACTGCTACCATGTACTTATATCTAATAAATAAATAAATAAATAAATAAATAAATAAATAAATAAATAATCATTTTTTTAAAATGATAAGAAAAAAAGTAGGACCAGGCAGGCCTGCGATCCTTAACTCTGTCTGTCTGTCTGTCTGTCTGATCTCCTGGAACTGGAGATGGGCCACCATATAGTGTCTGGTAGTTGATCCCAGGTTCTCCTGAAGAGGAGAGAATGCTCTTAATTGTTGAGCCCTTTCAGTGGCCCCACACATCTTTAAATTTTTGGAAGTAAATGTGAGACTGTGTTTATGTACATCATATGCAGACCATAAGAGGGATTTATATTCTCCAGAATCTGACACTCTCTTCTGGAGTGTCTGAAGACAGCTACAGTATACTTATATCTAAAAAATACAGAAATAAATAAATAAATAAATAAATAAATAAATAATCATTTTTTTAAAAGGATAAGAATGAAAGAAAGACCTGGCAGGCCTGCCTATCTTATCTCTGTCCGTCTGTCTGTCTGTCTGATCTCCTGGAACTGGAGATGGGCCACCATATAGTGGCTGATAGTTGATCCCAGGTTCTCTGGAAGAGGAGACAATGCTGTTAATTGTTGAGCCCTTTCAGTGGCCTCAGCCATCTTTAAATTTTTAGAAGTATATGTGAGGCTGTGTTTATGTACATCATATGCAGACCATAAGAGGGATTTAGATTCTCCAGAATCTGACACCCTCTTCTGGCGTGTCTGAAGACAGCTACAGTGTACTTATATCTAATGAATACATAAATAAATAAATAAATAAATAAATAAATAAATAAATAAATGGATAAATAAACTTTTTTTAAAAAAATGATAAGAAAAAAAGAAATACCAGGCAGGCCTGCCATCCTTATCTCTGTCTGTCTGTCTGTCTGACTTTCTGATCCCCTGGACCTGGAGATGGGCCACCATATAGTTGCTGGTAGTTGATCCCAGGTTCTCTGGAAGAGGAGACAATGCTGTTAATTGTTGAGCCCCTTCAGTGTCCCCACACATCTTTAAATTTTTGGAAGTAAATGTGAGTCTGTGTTTATGCACATCATATGCAGACCATAAGAAGGATTTAGATTCTCCAGAATCTGACAACCTCTTCTGGAGTGTCTGAAGACCTCTAAAGTGTACTTATATCTAATAAATACACAAATAAATAAATAAACATTTTTTCAAAAATGATAAGAAAGAAAGAACAACCAGGCAGGCCTGCCATCCTTGACTGTTTGTCTGTCTGTCTGTCTGAAACCCTGGAACTGAAGATGGGCCACAATATAGTTGCTGGTAGTTGATCCCAGGTTCTCCTGAAGAGGAGACAATGCTGTTAATTGTTGAGCCCTTTCAGTGGCCCCAAACATCATTAAATTTTTAGAAGTATATGTGAGCCTGTGTTTATGTACATCATATGCATACCATAAGAGGGATTTAGATTCTCCAGAATCTGACCCCCTCTTCTGGAGTGTATGAAGACAGCTACAGTGTACTTATATCTAATAAATAAATAAATAAATAAATAAATAAATAAATAAATAAATAAATAAACATTTTTTAAAAGGATAAGAAATAAAGAAATAACAGGCAGGCCTGCCAACCTTATCTCTGTCTGTCTGTATGTCTGTCTGTCTGAACCCCTGGAACTGGAGATGGGCTACCATATAGTTGCTGGTAGTTGATACCAGGTTCTCTGGAAAAGGGACAATACTGTTAATTGTTGAGCTCTTTCAGTGGCCCCACACATTTTTAAATTTTTGGAAGTAAATGTGAGTCTGTGTTTATGTACATCATATGCACACCATAAGAGGGATTTATATTCTCCAGAATCTGACACCCTATTCTGGAGTGTCTGAAGACAGCTACAGTGTACTTATATCTAATAAATAAATAAATAAATAAATAAATAAATAAATAATTAAATAAATAAATAAATAAATAAATAAACATTTTTTTCCAAAAGTTAAGAAAGAAAGAAAGACCAGGCAGGCCAGCCATCCTTATCTCTGACTGTCTGTCTGTCTGTCTGATCCCCTGGAACTGGAGATGGGCCACCATATAGTTGCTGGTAGTTGATCCCAGGTTCTCTGGAAAAGGGACAATGCTGTTAATTGTTGAGCCCTTTCAGTGGCCCCACACATTTTTAAATTTTTCGAAGTAAATGTGAGTCTGTGTTTATGTACATCATATGCAGACCATAAGAGGGATTTATATTCACCAGAATCTGACACCCTCTTCTGGAGTGTCTGAAGACAGCTACAGTGTACTTATATCTAATAAATACATAAATAAATAAATAAATAAATAAATAAATAAATAAATAAATAAATAGATAATCATTTTTTAAAAATGATAAGAAAAAAAGAAAGACCAGGTAGGCCTGCCATCCTAATATCTGTCTGTCTGTCTGTCTGTCTAATCTCCTGGAACTGGAGATGGGCCACAATATAGTTGCTTGTAGTTGATCCCAGGTTCTCTGGAAGAGGAGACAATGCTGTTAATTGTTGAGCCCTTTCAGTGGCCCCACCCATCTTTAAATTTTTAGAAGTATATGTGAGGCTGTGTTTATGTACATCATATGCAGACCATAAGAGGGATTTAGATTCTCCAGAATCTGACATTCTCTTCTGGAGTGTCTAAAGGCAGCTACAGGGTACTTATATCTAATAAATAAATAAATATATAAATAAATAAATAAATAAATAAATAAATAAATAAATAAATAAATAATTTTTAAAAAAAAATGATAAGAAAAAAAGAAAGACCAGGCAGGGCCTGCCATCCTTTTCTCTGTCTGTTTGTCTGTCTTTCTGATCTCCTGGAACTGGAGATGGGCCACCATATAGTTGCTGGTAGTTGATCCCAGGTTCTCTGGAAGAGGAGACAATGCTCTTAATTGTTGAGCCCTTTCAGTGGCCCCACTCATCTTTAAATTTTTAGAGGTGTATGTGAGGCAGTGTTTATGTACTTCATATGCACACCCTAAGATGGATTTAGATTCTCCAGAATATGACACCCTCTTCTGGAGTGTCTGAAGATAGCTACAGTGTACTTATATCTAATAAATACATAAATAAATAAATAAACATTTTTTTAAAAAGGATAAGAAAGAAAGAAAGACCTGGCAGGCCTGCCATACTTATCTCTGTCTGTCTGTCTGTCGGTCTGATCCCCGGGAACTGGAGATGGGCCACCATATAGTTGCTGATAGTTGATCTCAGTTTCCCTGGAAGAGGAGACAATGCTGTTAATTGTTGAGCCCTTTCAGTGGCCTCAGCCATCTTTAAATTTTTAGAAGTATATGTGAGGCTGTGTTTATGTACGTCATATGCAGACCATAAGAGGGATTTAGATTCTCCAGAATATTACACCCTCTTCTGGAGTGTATGAAGATAGCTACGGTGTACTTATATCTAATAAATAAATAAATAAATAAATAAATAAATAAATAAATAAATAAATAAATAAAAACCATTTTTTGAAAAGGATAAGAAAAAAAGAAAGACCAGGCAGGCCTGCCATCCTTATCTCTGTCTGTCTGTCTTTCTGTCTGTCTGATCTCCTGGAACTGGAGTTGGGCCACCATATAGTTGCTGGTAGTTGATCCCAGGTTCTCTGGAAGAGGAGACAATGCTGTTAATTGTTGAGCCCTTTCAGTTGCCTCAGCCATCTTTAAATTTTTAGAAGTATATGTGAGGCTGTGTTTATGTACATCATATGAAGACCAGAAGAGGGATTTAGATTCATCAGAATCTGACACCCTCTTCTGGAGTGTCTGAAGACAGCTACAGTGTACTTATATCTAATAAATAAATGAATAAATACATAAATAAATAAATAAATAAATAAATAAATAAGTAAACATTTTTTCAAAAGGATAAGAAAGAAAGAAAGACCAGGCAGGTCTGCCATCCTTATTTCTGACTGTCTGTCTGTCTGTCTGATCCCCTGGAACTGGAGATGGGCCACCATATAGTTGCTGGTAGTTGATCCCAGGTTTTCTGGAAAAGGGACAATGCTGTTAATTGTTGATCCCTTTCAGTGTCCCCACACATTTTTAAATTTTTGGAAGTAAATGTGAGTCTGTGTTTATGTACATCATATGCAGACCATAAGAGGGATTTATATTCTCCAGAATCTGACAACCTCTTCTGGAGTGTCTGAAGACAGCTACAGTGTACTTATATCTAATAAATAAATAAATAAATAAATAAATAAATAAATAAATAATCATTTTTTAAAAATGATAAGAAAGAAAGACCAGGCAGGCCTGCCATCCTTATATCTGTCTGTCTGTCTATCTGTCTGATCTCCTGGAACTGGAGATGGGCCACCATATAGTTGCTGTTAGTTGATCCCAGGTTCTCTGGAAGAGGAGACAATGCTGTTAATTGTTGATCCCTTTTAGTGGCCCCACCCATCTTTAAATGTTTAGAAGTATATGTGAGGCTGTTTTTATGTACATCATATGCAGATCATAAGAGGGATTTAGATTTTCCAGAATCTGACATTCTCTTCTGGAGTGTCTGAAGGCAGCTACAGGGTACTTATATCTAATAAATAAATGAATAAATAAATAAATAAATAAATAAATAAATAAATAAATAAATAAATAAAATATTTTTTAAAAGGATAAGAAATAAAGAAAGACCAGGCAGGCCTGCCATCCTTATGTCTGTCTGTTTGTCTGTCCTTCTGATCCCCTGGAACTGGAGATGGGCCACCATATAGTTGCTGTTAGTTGATCCCAGGTTTCCTGGAAGAGGAGACAATTCTGTTAATTGTTGAGCCCTTTCAGTTGCCCCACCCATCTATAAATTTTTAGAAGTATATGTGAGGCTGTGTTTATGTACATCATATGCAGCCCATAAGAGGGATTTAGATTCTGCAGAATCTTACACCATTTTCTGGAGTGTCTGAAGACAGCTACAGTGTACTTATATCTAATAAATACATAAATAAATAAATAAACATTTTTTAAAAAGGATAAGAAAGAAAGAAAGAACTGGCAGGCCTGCCATCCTTATCTCTGTCTGTATGTCTGTCTGTCATATCCCCGGGAACTGGAGATGGGCCACCATATAGTTGCTGATAGTTGATCCTAGTTTCTCTGGAAGAGGAGACAATGCTGTTAATTTTTGAGCCCTTTCTGTGGCCTCAGCCATCTTTAAATTTTTAGAAGTATATGTGAGTCTGTGTTTATGTACATCATATGCAGACCATAAGAGGGATTTAGATTCTCCAGAATATTACACCCTCTTCTGGAGTGTCCGAAGACAGCTACAGTGTACTTATATCTATAAATACATGAATAAATAAATAAACATTTTTTAAAAAGGATAAGAAAGAAAAAAACCAGGCAGGCCTGCCATCCTTGACTGTTTGTCTGTCTGTCTGTCGGAACCCCTGGAACTGGAGATGGGCCACCATATAGTTGCTGGTAGTTGATCCCAGGTTCTCTGGAAGAGGAGACAATGCTGTTAATTGTTGAGCCCTTTCAGTGGCGCCACACATTTTTAAATTTTTAGAAGTATATGTGAGGCTGTGTTTATGTACATCATATGCGGACCATAAGAGGGATTTAGATTCTCCAGAATCTGACACCCTCTTCTGGTGTGTCTGAAGACAGCTACGGTGTACTTATATCTAATAAATACATAAATAAATAAATAAATAAATAAATAAATAAATAAATAAATAAATAAAATATTTTTTGTAAAGGATAAGAAAAAAAGAAAGACCAGGCAGGCCTGCCATCCTTATCTCTGTCTGTCTGTCTTTCTGTTTGTCTGATCTCCTGGAACTGGAGATGGGCCACCATATAGTTGCTGGTAGTTGATCCCAGGTTCTCTGGAAGAGGAGACAATGCTGTTAATTGTTGAGCCCTTTCAGTGGCCTCAGCCATCTTTAAATCTTTAGAAGTATATGTGAGGCTGTGTTTATGTACATCATATGCAGACCATAAGAGGGATTTAGATGCTCCAGAATCTGACACCCTCTTCTGAAGTGTCTGAAGACAGCTACATTATACTTATATCTAATAAATACATAATAAATAAATAAATAAACATTTTTAAAAAGGATAAGAAAGAAAGAAAGACCAGGCAGGCCTGCCATCCTTATCTATGTCTGTCTGTCTGTCTCTCTGTCTGATCCCCTGGAACTGGAGATGGGCCACCATATAGTTGCTTGTAGTTGATCCCAGGTTCTCTGGAAGAGGAGACAATGCTGTTAATTGTTGAGCCCTTTCAGTGGCCCCACCCATCTTTAAATTTTTAGAAGTATATGTGAGGCTGTGTTTATGTACATCATATGCAGACCATAAAAGGGATTTAGATTCTCCAGAATCTGACACCCTATTCTGGAGTGTCTGAAGACAGCTACAGTGCACTTATATCTAAAAAATAAATAAATAAATAAATAAATAAATAAATAAATAAATAAAATATTTTTTAAAAGGATAAGAAATAAAGAAAGTCCAGGCAGGCCTGCCATCCTTATGTCTGTCTGTCTGTCTGTCTTTCTGATCCCCTGGAACTGGAGATGGGCCACCATATAGTTGCTGTTAGTTGATCCCAGGTTTTCTGGAAGAGGAGACAATTCTGTTAATTGTTGAGCCCTTTCAGTGGCCCCACCCATCTATAAATTTTTAGAAGTATATGTGAGGCTGTGTTTATGTACATCATATGCAGCCCATAAGAGGGATTTAGATTCTCCAGAATCTTACACCCTTTTCTGGAGTGTCTAAAGACAGCTACAGTGTACTTATATCTATTTAAATAAATAAATAAATAAATAAATAAATAAATAAATAAATAAATAAATAAACATTTTTTAAAAGGGATAAGAAAGAAAGAAAAACCAGGCAGGCCTGCCATACTTGTCTGTCTGTCTTACTGTCTTGCCTAGCCACTTGCCTAGCCTAGCCTAGCCTAGCCCCTTTCGTAGCCTAATCTAGCCCCTTGCCTAGCCTAGCCCTGCCTATCCCTGTCTTTAACCAGGCTGGCCTCGAACTCAGAAACTGACTGCCTCTCCCTCCAGAGTGCTCTCATTAAGAGCTCGAGCCACCACTGACTGTTGGGTTTTCTAAGTCTTACATAGGTATGGTCTGTTTCTCAGCTGTGAAACCGTAATTAACACATGTAGTCTGTCCTAGGTCAGCCATAGCTACAGACTGAGGCCTTTTCTAAAACAAAACAAAAGAAAACAAAAAATAGAAATAATAAAATAAATAAATTAAGCAACCACATGATATCTTTTCTTTCTTTCAATGATACTCAGAGCTTGAAGCAGTTCACCCATGAGAACTCAGCTCCGGACATTGAGGCTGTTACCCTAACAAGTATTATGGCTGAACCTGAGGGGTTCTACTGCTGATTTTTGTCCCCCACTTTAAAAAAATAGTTGTTTTCAAAGGCTGCAGGTTCTTAGCCCTGTTCCTTGTTACAGTTGAGTCACAGCCCTGAATGTTCAGTGGTAGTTAAAGGCACTGAGAAGGGCTTCCTATAGACATAAAAGACCAAGTCTTTGTTATTAAAAGGTTAATCTGGATTCCCCCACCCCCTGGCATCCTTAGAATTCCTAGAAAGGAAGGCAGGGACCTGGGCAGAAGGGTGCAAGTCTACTGCTGTTTGTAAGTGGTAACAGAAAGCTTTCTCTTTTTGGTACCCTACCCCAAGTTACATTGTCACTTCTTTTTCCTAGTTGTTGTTTTGTCGGTTTGTATTCTCAACATAGCCCCTTTTCCTTCCTAACCTTGGCTGTCCTGAACCTTACTGTCCTTGAACTCAGTGATTTGCCTGTCTTGCTGGGATGAAACTGTGAGCTACCATCCAGAAGGAAGCACCCTGCTGAGGTTAGATTGGGGTCTCTTCCATTTTCCTCTATGAACATGCATATGGCAGGCCTGTTCTTTCTTTTTTACTTTTCCTTTTCTTTTTAAAGATTTATTTATTTATTATATCAAAGTATGCTGTAGCTATGTTCAGACACTCCAGAAGAGGGTGTCAGATGCTGAAGAATCTAAATCATTCTTATTGTCTGCATATGATGTATATAAACACAGCCTAACATATACTCAAAAAAAAAAAAAAAAAAGAAAGAAAGAAAGATGTGGCTACAGAGGGGGCTCAACAATTAAGAGCATTGTCTCCTCTTCCAGAGAACCTGGGCTCAATTACCAGTATATATATATGGTGGCCCATCTCCAGTTCCAGGGGATCTATTACTCTGTTCTGGAGTCTGTGGGCACAGCATACACATGCAAAACATTCTTACACTAAAAATAAAATAGATCATTGAGAGAGAGGAGAGAGAGTGGGTGAGAGAGAGGGGAGGTAATTATAACTCCTGAAGAGTTTGAAGACCTGAGCTTCATCACTCACACAAATAAATAAATGCAAAATAATTTTTATTGAGCAACAGTTATATTTACTATATCTAAAGGACAGTCATGAGCATATTCTCTAAATAGAAAAAGGCCTGTTAGTCTTAGAAATGGAAAAGACACACCAAGGAAGATTTGCAATTACATAATGAGGCAGCTCAGCCCAGCTCTTAGGTTGGAAATAAGACTCGAGAATAGGATACACCTGAAGCCAGACAGACATTGCTTTTTGTTTTGGAGGCTGAAAGGATACACCTGAAGACAGCCAATGCTGTGTGTGCTTGATGGTGATCTGGTAATTTTTTTTTTTTAATTTTTAAAAACTTTAACACTTTTTATAAAACTTTTATAAAAACTTTTTATTCTCCTTTCTTTCTTTCTTTCTTTCTTTCTTTCTTTCTTTCTTTCTTTCTTTCTTTCTTTCTTTCTTTCTTTCTTTCTTTCTTTTTTCAGGGTTTCTCACCATATTGCAGGTACTACAAGTTTGATTTTCTTATTTTTCGACTGTTTCAAGGTTTCTCACCATATTGCAGGTCCTACTGTGTGATTTTCTCATTTTTCGACTTTTTCAGGGTTTC
This sequence comes from Mus caroli, assembly GCF_978045245.1. Taxonomy (NCBI): domain Eukaryota; kingdom Metazoa; phylum Chordata; class Mammalia; order Rodentia; family Muridae; genus Mus; species Mus caroli. The sequence continues at coordinate 10,142 of NW_028227318.1, read as the reverse complement.
TTATCATATTCCAAGTCCTAGCGTGTGATTTTCTCATTTTTCGACTTTTTCAGGGATTCTCACCATATTGCAGGTCCTACAAGTGTGAATTTCTTAATTTTTGACTTTTGCAAGGTTTCTCACCATGTTCCAGCTACTACAGTGTATTTTTCTCATTTTTTAAAATTTTCACGGTCTCTCATCTTATTCCAAGTCGAACAGTGTAATTTTCTCATTTTTCGACTTTTTCAGGGTTTCTCACCATATTGCAGGTACTACAAGTTTGATTTTCTTATTTTTCAAATGTTTCAGGCTTTCTCACAATATTCCAGGTCCTACTGTGTGATTTTCTCACGTTAAGACTTTTTCAGTGTTTCTCACCATATTATAGGTACTACAATGTGATTTTCTCATTTTTTGACTTTTTCAGGTTTTCTCATCATATTCCAAGTCCTAGAGTGTGATTTTCTCTTTTTCGGACTTTTTCAGGGTTTCTCAAAAATATTCCAGGTCCTACAGTGTAATTTTCTCATTTTTTGACTTTTTCAGGGTTTCTCACCATATTGTAGGTCCTACAAGTGTGAATTTCTTATTTTTCGACTTTTTCAGAGTTTTTCACCATATCCCAGGTCCTAATGTGTGATTTTCTCATTTTTAGACTTTTTCAGTGTTTCTCACCATATTCCAGGTCCTACTGCATGATTTGCTCATTTTTTGACTTTTTCAGGGTTTCTCACCATATTCCAAGTCCTATAGTGTGATTTTCTCATTTTTTGACTTTTTCAGGGTTTCTCATCTTACTCCAAGTCCTACAGTGTGATTTTCTCATTTTTCGACTTTTTCAGGGTTTCTCACCATATTGCAGGTCCTACAAGTGTGATTTTCTTATTGTTGGACTTTTTCAGAGTTTTTCACCATATTCCAGCTTCTACAGTGTATTTTTGTCATTTTTTGTCTTTTTCACGGTTTCTCATCTTATTCCAAGTCCTACAGTGTGATTTTCTTATTTTTCGACTTTTTCAGGGTTTCTCACCATATTGCAGGTCCTACTGTGTGATTTTCTCATTTTTAGACTTTTTCAGGGTTTCTCACCATATTCCAGGTACTACTGTGTGATTTTCTCATTTTTTGACTTTTTCAGGGTTTCTCATCATATTCCAAGTCTTAGAGTGTGATTTTCTCTTTTTTCAACTTTTTAAGGGTTTCTCACCATATTCCAGGTCCTACAGTGTGATTTTCTCATTTTTTGACTTTTTCAGGGTTTCTCATCATATTCCAAGTCCTAGAGTGTGATTTTCTCTTTTTTCGACTTTTTCAGGGTTTCTCACCATATTCCAGGTCCTACAGTGTGATTTTCTCATTTTTTGACTTTTTCAGGGTTTCTCATCTTACTTCAAGTCCTACAGTGTGATTTTCTCATTTTTCGACTTTTTCAGGGTTTCTCACCATATTGCAGGTCCTACAAGTGTGAATTTCTTATTGTTGCACTTTTTCAGGGTTTCTCACCATATTGCAGGTCCTACTGTGTGATTTTCTCATTTTTAGACTTTTTCAGGGTTTCTCACCATATTCCAGGTACTACTGTGTGATTTTCTCATTTTTTGACTTTTTCAGGGTTTCTCATCATATTCCAAGTCCTAGAGTGTGATTTTCTCTTTTTTCAACTTTTTAAGGGTTTCTCACCATATTCCAGGTCGTACAGTGTGATTTTCTCATTTTTTGACTTTTTCAGGGTTTCTCATCATATTCCAAGTCCTAGAGTGTGATTTTCTCTTTTTTCGACTTTTTCAGGGTTTCTCACCATATTCCAGGTCCTACAGTGTGATTTTCTCATTTTTTGACTTTTTCAGGGTTTCTCATCATATTCCAAGTCTTAGAGTGTGATTTTCTCTTTTTTCAACTTTTTCAGGGTTTCTCACCATATTCCAGGTACTACTGTGTGATTTTCTCATTTTTTGACTTTTTCAGGGTTTCTCATCATATTCCAAGTCCTAGAGTGTGATTTTCTCTTTTTTCAACTTTTTAAGGGTTTCTCACCATATTCCAGGTCCTACAGTGTGATTTTCTCATTTTTTGACTTTTTCAGGGTTTCTCATCATATTCCAAGTCCTAGAGTGTGATTTTCTCTTTTTTCGACTTTTTCAGGGTTTCTCACCATATTCCAGGTCCTACAGTGTGATTTTCTCATTTTTTGTCTTTTTCAGGGTTTCTCATCTTACTCCAAGTCCTACAGTGTGATTTTCTCATTTTTCGACTTTTTCAGGGTTTCTCACCATATTGCAGGTCCTACAAGTGTGAATTTCTTATTGTTGGACTTTTTCAGGGTTTCTCACCATATTCCAGCTCCTATAGTGTATTTTTGTCATTTTTTGTCTTTTTCACGGTTTCTTATCTTATTCCAAGTCCTACAGTGTGATTTTCTCATTTTTAGACTTTTTCAGGGTTTCTCACCATATTCCAGGTACTACTGTGTGATTTTCTCATTTTTTGACTTTTTCAGGGTATCTCATCATATTCCAAGTCCTAGAGTGTGATTTTCTCTTTTTTCGACTTTTTCAGGGTTTCTCACCATATTCCAGGTCCTACAGTGTGATTTTCTCATTTTTTGACTTTTTCAGGGTTTCTCACCATATTCCAGCTCCTACTGCGTGATTTTCTAATTTTTCGACTTTTTCAGGGTTTCTCACCATATTCCAAGTCCTACAGTGTGATTTTCTCATTTTTTGACTTTTTCAGAATTTCTCACGCTATTGCTTGTTCTACAAGTGTGAATTTCTTATTTTTTGACTTTTTCAGGGTTTCTCACCATATTCCAGCTCCTTCAGTGTATTTTTCTCATTTTTGACTTTTTCAGGGTTTCTCACCATATTGCAGATACGACAAATTTGATTTTCTTATTTTTCAACTGCTTCAGGGTTTCTCACCATATTCCAGGTCCTACTGTGTGATTTTCTCATTTTTAGACTTTTTCAGTGTTTACTCACCATATTCAAGGTACTACAGTGTTATTTTCTCATTTTTTGACTTTTTCAGGTTTTCTCATCTTATTCCAAGTCCTACGGGGTGATTTTCTCTTTTTTCGACATTTAAAGGGTTTCTCAACATATTCCAGGTCCACCAGTGTAATTTTCTCATTTTTTGACTTTTTCAGTGTTTCCACCATATTGCAGGTCCTACAAGTGTGAATTTCTCATTTTTCGACTTTTTCAGAGTTACTCACCATATTCCAGGTCCTACAGTGTGATTTTCTCATTTTAAGATTTTTCAGTGTTTCTCACCACATTCCAGGTCCTACTGCCTGATTTTCTCATTTTTTGACTTTTTCAGGGTTTCTCACCATATTCCAAGTCCTACAGTGTGATTTTCTCATTTTTTCACATTTTCAGGGTTTGTCACCATATTCCAGGTACTACAGTGTGATTTTCTTATTTTAGACTTTTTCAGTGTTTCTCACCAAATTCCAGGACCTACTGCGTGATTTTCTCATTTTTGACTTTTTCAGGGTTTCTCACCATATTCCATGTCCTACACTGTGATTTTCTCATTTTTCGACTTTTTCAGGGTTTTTCACCATATTGGAGGTCCTACAAGTGTGATTTTCTTATTTTTCGACTTTTTCAGGGTTTCTCATCATATTCCAGCTCCTACAGTGTATTATTCTCATTTTTTTGATTTTTTCACGGTTTCTCATCTTATTCCAAATCCTACAGTGTTATTTTCTCATTTTTGGAATTTTTCAGGGTTTCTCACCATATTGCAGGTACTACAAGTTTTATTTTCTTATTTTTCAACTGATTCAGTGTTTCTCACCATATTGCAGGTCCTATTGTGTGATTTTTCTCATTTTTCGACTTTTTCAGGGTTTCTCATCATATTCCAGCTCCTACAGTGTATTATTCTCATTTTTTGATTTTTTCACGGTTTCTCATCATATTCTAAATCCTACAGTGTGATTTTCTCATTTTTGGAATTTTTCAGGGTTTCTCAACATATTGCAGGTTCTACATTGTGATTTTTCTCATTTTTTGAATTTTTCAGGGTTGCTCACCATATTTCAGAACCTACAGTATATTTTTGTCATTTTTTTGTCTTTTTCACGGTTTCTCAACTTATTCCAAGTCCTATATTTTGATTTTCTCCTTTTTTGACTTTTTCACAGTTTCTCTCCATATTGCAGGTACTACAAGTTTGATTTTCTTATTTTTTGATCTTTCAGGGTTTCTCACCATATTCCAGGTCCTACTGTTTGATTTTCTTATTTTTAGACTTTTTCAGGGTTTCTCACCATATTCCAGGTACTACAGTGTGATTTTCTCATTTTTTTGACTTTTTCGGGTTTTCTCATCATATTCCAAGTCCTAGAGTGTGATTTTCTCTTTTTTCGACTATTTCAGAGTTTCTCACCATATTCCAGGTCCTACAGTGTGATTTTCTCATTTTAAGACTTTTTAAGGGATTCTCAACATATTCCAGGTACTACAGTGTGATTTTCTCATTTTTCGACTTCTTCAGGTTTTCTCATCTTATTCCAAGTCCTACAGTGTGATTTTCTCATTTTAAGACTTTTTCAGGGTTTCTCACCATATTCCAGGTCCTACTTTGTGATTTTCTCATTTTTCGACTTTTTCAGGGTTTGTCACCATATTGGAGGTTCTACAAGTGTGATTTTCTTATTTTTCGACTTTTTCAGGGTTTCTCACCATATTCCAGCTTCTACAGTGTATTTTTCTCATTTTTTGACTTTTTAACGGTTACTCATCATATTCTAAATCCTACAGTGTGATTTTCGCATTTTTGGAAATTTTCAGGGTTTCTCACCATATTGCATGTACTACAAGTTTGATTTTCTTATTTTTTGACTGTTTAAGTGTTTATCATCATATTGCAGGTCCTACTGTGTGATTTTCTCATTTTGAGACTTTTTCAGTGTTTCTCACCATATTCCAGCTACTACAGTGTGATTTTCTCATTTTTCGACTTTTTCAGGGTTCCTCATCATATTCAAAGTCCTAGAGTGTGATTTTTCTAATTATTGACTTTTTCACGGTTGCCTCACCATATTCCATCTTCTACAGTGTGATTTTCTCATTTTTCGACTTTTTCAGGGTTTTTCATCATATTCCAAATCCTACAGTATGATTTTCTCATTTTTTGACTTTTTCAGGGTTTCTCACCATATTCCAGGTCCTACAGTGTGATTTTCTCATTTTTCGACTTTTTCAGGGTTTCTCACCATAATGGAGGTCAAACAAGTGTGAGTTTCTTATTTTTCGACTTTTTCAGGTTTTCTCACCATATTCCAGCTCCTACAGTGTATTTTTCTCATTTTTAGACTTTTTCACGTTTTCTCACAATATTCCTGGTCCTACTGCGTGATTTTCTCATTTTTCGACTTTTTCAGGGTTTCTCACCATATTCCAAGTCCTACAGTGTGATTTTCTCATTTTTTGACTTTTTCAGAATTTCTCACCCTATTGCAGGTCCTACAAGTGTGAATTTCTTATTTTTTGACTTTTTCAGGGTTTCTCACCATATTCCAGCTCCTTCAGTGTATTTTTCTCATTTTTTGACTTTTTCAGGGTTTCTCACCATATTGCAGATATGACAAATTTGATTTTCTTATTTTTCGACTGCTTCAGGGTTTCTCACCATATTCCAGGTCCTAATGTGTGAATTTTCATTTTTAGACTTTTTCAGTGTTTTCTCACCATATTCAAGGTACTACATTGTTATTTTCTCATTTTTTGACTTTTTCAGGCTTTCTCATCATATTCCATGTCCTAGAGGGTGATTTTCTCTTTTTTCGACTTTTAAAGTGTTTCTCAACACATTCCAGTTCCTACAGTGTAATTTTTCTCATGTTTTGACTTTTTCAATGTTTCTCACCATATTGCAGGTCCTACAAGTGTGAATTTCTCATTTTTCAACTTTTTCAGAGTTACTCACCATATTCCAGGTACTACAGTGTGATTTTCTCATTTTAAGATTTTTCAGTGTTTCTCAACATATTGCAGGTCCTACTGTGTGATTTTCTCATTTTAAGACTTTTTCAGGGTTTTCTCACCATATTCCAGGTCCTACTGTGTGATTTACTCATTTTTTACTTTTTCAGTGTTTCTCAACATATTCCAAGTCCTACAGTGTGATTTTCTCATTTTTTGACTTTTTCAGGGTTTCTCATCATATTCCAAGTCCTAGAGTGTGATTTTTCTAATTTTTCGACTTTTTCAGATTATATCACCATATTCCTTTTACTACAGTGTTGTTTCTCATTTTTTACTTTTTCAAGGTTTCTCACCATATTCAATGTCCTACAGTGTGATTTTCTCATTTTAAGACTTATTCAGGGTTTGTCACCATATTCCAGGTACTACAGTGTAATTTTCTTATTTTAGACTTTTTCAGTGTTTCTCACCAAATTCCAGGACCTACTGCGTGATTTTCTCATTTTTCGACTTTTTCAGGGTTTCTCACCATATTCCAGGTCCTACACTGTGATTTTCTCATTTTTCGACTTTTTCAGGGTTTTTCACCATATTGGAGGTCCTACAAGTGTGATTTTCTTATTTTTTCGACTTTTTTCAGGGTTTCTCATCATATTCCAGCTCCTACAGTGTATTATTCTCATTTTTTGACTTTTTCACGGTTTCTCATCATATTCCAAATCCTACAGAGTGATTTTCTCATTTTTGGAATTTTTCAAGGTTTCTCACCATATTGCAGGTACTACAAGTTTGATTTTCTTATTTTTCGACTGTTTCAGTGTTTCTTACCTTATTGCAGGTCCTACTGTGTGATTTTCTCATTTTGAGACTTTTTCAGTGTTTATCACCATATTCCAGCTACTACAGTGTGATTTTCTCCTTTTTCGACTTTTTCAGGGTTTCTCATCATATTCCAAGTCCTAGAGAGTGATTTTTCTAATTTTTCGCCTTTTTCAGAGTTTCTCACCATATTCCAGGTTCCACAGTGTGATTTTTCTCATTTTTTGACTTTTTCAGAATTGCTCACCATATTCCATCTTCTACAGTGTGATTTTCTCATTTTTCAACTTTTTCAGGGTTTCTCATCTTATTCCCAGTCCTACAGTGTGATTTTCTCATTTTTCGACTTTTTCAGGGTTTCTCACCATATTGCAGGTCCTACAAGTGTGAATTTCTAATTTTTTGACTTTTTCAGGGTTTCTCACCATATTGCAGATATGACAAATTTGATTTTCTTATTTTTCGACTGCTTCAGGGTTTCTCACCATATTCCAGGTCCTACTGTGTGATTTTCTCATTTTTAGACTTTTTCAGTGTTTTCTCACCATATTCAAGGTACTACAGTGTTATTTTCTCATTTTTTGACTTTTTCAGGTTTTCTCATCATATTCCATGTCCTAGAAGGTGATTTTCTCTATTTTCGACTTTTAAAGTGTTTCTCAACACATTCCAGGTCCTAAAGTGTAATTTTCTCATTTTTTGACTTTTTCTGTGTTTCTCACCATATTGCAGGTCCTACTGTGTGATTTTCTCATTTTTTGACTTTTTCAGTGTTTCTCACCATATTGCAGGTCCTACAAGTGTGAATTTCTTATTTTTCGACTTTTTCAGAGTTACTCACCATATTCCAGGTCCTACAGTGTGATTTTCTCATTTTAAGATTTTTCAGTGTTTCTCACCATATTGCAGGTCCTACTGTGTGATTTTCTCATTTTAAGACTTTTTCAGGGTTTCTCACCATATTCCAAGTCCTACAGTGTGATTTTCTCATTTTTGACTTTTTCAGGGTTTCTCATCATATTCCAAGGTCCTACAGTGTGAATTTCTCATTTTTTGAATTTTTCAGGTTTTCTCATCATATTCCATGTCCTAGAGGGTGATTTTCTCTATTTTCGACTTTTAAAGTGTTTCTCAACATTTTCCAGGTCCTACAGTGTAATTTTCTCATTTTTTGACTTTTTCAGTGTTTCTCACCATATTGCAGGTCCTACAAGTGTGAATTTCTCATTTTTCGACTTTTTCAGAGTTACTCACCATATTTCAGGTCCTACAGTGTGATTTTCTCATTTTTAGATTTTTCAGTGTTTCTCACCATATTCCAGGTTCCACAGTGTGATTTTTCTCATTTTTGACTTTTTCAGGATTGCTCACTATATTCCATCTTCTACAGTGTGATTTTCTCATTTTTCAACTTTTTCAGGGTTTCTCATCTTATTCCAAATCCTACAGTGTGATTTTCTCATTTTTTGAGTTTTTCAGGGTGTCCTCACCATATTCCAAGTCCTACAGTGTGATTTTCTCATTTTTCGACTTTTTCAGGGTTTCTCACCATATTGCAGGTCCTACAGTGTATTTTTCTCATTTTTTGACTTTTTCAGGGTTTCTCACCATATTGCAGATATGACAAATTTGATTTTCTTATTTTTCGACTGCTTCAGGGTTTCTCACCATATTCCAGGTCCTACTGTGTGATTTTCTCATTTTTAGACTTTTTCAGTGTTTTCTCACCATATTCAAAGTACTACAGTGTTATTTTCTCATTTTTTGACTTTTTCAGGGTTTCTCATCATATTCCATGTCCTAGAGGGTGATTTTCTCTTTTTTCGACTTTTAAAGTGTTTCTCAACATATTCCAGGTCCTACAGTGTAATTTTCTTATTTTTTGACTTTTTCAGTGTTTCTACCATATTGCAGGTCCTACAAGTGTGAATTTCTCATTTTTCGACTTTTTCAGAGTTACTCACCATATTCCAGGTCCTAAAGTGTGATTTTCTCATTTTAAGACTTTTTCAGTGTTTTTCACCATATTCCCAAGTTCTACAGTGTGATTTTCTCATTTTTGACTTTTTCAAGGTTTCTCACCATATTCCATGTCCTACAGTGTGATTTTCTCATTTTAAAACTTTTCAGGGTTTGTCACCATATTCCAGGTACTACAGTGTAATTTTTTTATTTTAGACTTTTTTTGGTGTTTCTCACCAAATTCCAGGACCTACTGCGTGATTTTCTCATTTTTTGACTTTTTCAGGGTTTCTCACCATATTCCAGGTCCTACACTGTGATTTTCTCATTTTTCGACTTTTTCAGGGTTTTCACCATATTGGAGGTCCTACAAGTGTGATTTTCTTATTTTTCGACTTTTTCAGGGTTTCTCATCATATTCCTGCTCCTACAGTGTATTATTCTCATTTTTTGACTTTTTCAGGGTTTCTCATCATATTCCAAGTCCTAGAGTGTGATTTTCTCTTTTTTCAACTTTTTAAGGGTTTCTCACCATATTCCAAGTCCTACAGTGTGATTTTCTCATTTTTCGACTTTTTCAGGGTTTCTCACCATATTGCAGGTCCTACTGTGTGATTTTCTCATTTTTAGACTTTTTCAGGGTTTCTCACCATATTCCAGGTACTACTGTGTGATTTTCTCATTTTTTGACTTTTTCAGGGTTTCTCATCATATTCCAAGTCCTAGAGTGTGATTTTCTCTTTTTTCAACTTTTTAAGGGTTTCTCACCATATTCCAGGTCCTACAGTGTGATTTTCTCATTTTTTGACTTTTTCAGGGTTTCTCATCATATTCCAAGTCCTAGAGTGTGATTTTCTCTTTTTTCGACTTTTTCAGGGTTTCTCACCATATTCCAGGTCCTACAGTGTGATTTTCTCATTTTTTGACTTTTTCAGGGTTTCTCATCTTACTCCAAGTCCTACAGTGTGATTTTTTCATTTTTCGACTTTTTCAGGGTTTCTCACCATATTGCAGGTCCTACAAGTGTGAATTTCTTATTGTTGGACTTTTTCAGGGTTTCTCACCATATTCCAGCTCCTATAGTGTATTTTTGTCATTTTTTGTCTTTTTCACGGTTTCTTATCTTATTCCAAGTCCTACAGTGTGATTTTCTCATTTTTAGACTTTTTCAGGGTTTCTCACCATATTCCAGGTACTACTGTGTGATTTTCTCATTTTTTGACTTTTTCAGGGTATCTCATCATATTCCAAGTCCTAGAGTGTGATTTTCTCTTTTTTCGACTTTTTCAGGGTTTCTCACCATATTCCAGGTCCTACAGTGTGATTTTCTCATTTTTGACTTTTTCAGGGTTTCTCACCATATTCCAGCTCCTACTGCGTGATTTTCTAATTTTTCGACTTTTTCAGGGTTTCTCACCATATTCCAAGTCCTACAGT